>NW_025223857.1:3869538-3900120 GCF_014066325.1 Apis laboriosa
GAGAGAGAGAGAGAGAGAGAGAGAGAGATGACACGTGCTAGTGAGTACGGAGGAAGGAAGTATCGACTCCGAAAGTTGCGATCCTTCGACACATTCGTCGTGAAATCCATTCTCCTCCGCGAGAGTTGGAAGAAATAATAATAATAATAATAATAATTTTTCATCTCGTGTATTTCATTATTCAAGGGAAATTAGATCGACGTCAGTGCTTCGAGTCTCTAGTTTCACTTGAGACGACGTGTTATTTAACGATGTTATTTAAATTTGGATCAAGGTTAGAAAAATTACTTAAACTTTGAGTAGTTTAGAGTATCTCAGGAGCCAATGTCTCTTAAAAATCTGAAATAATAGGAAAAGAAAAAAAAGAGGAAAATGAAATTTCGCTCGGACAATCAACGACCCAGTTTGTCCACGATTCTTCCACGTGCACATACACACACACACACACACACACACACACACACACACACGCACGAATATTTTCCATCGCTGTCCTCGTGCCACCGATTGATGCTCGAGTTTAAGCAGCGATAATAACGAGCAATTCTCTTACTTACAACAATCCTTTCCCGTTTCAGAGGGAGAAAGAGTAGAGAAAGAGGAAGCGGTCAAACTGGCGCCGTTCAAGTTCCCCTTCTCAAAAATGTCAAAGTCGCGCAGCAGCGACAAGGAGGAGCGCGAAAAGGACAAGGAAAAGGAGTTGGAGGGTAAAATGGAGAGGGAGAAGCAACACGGGAAGGAGACAGGGAGAGAGAGCGAGACAGAGGAGGAGGAGGAGGAGGAGGAGGAGAAGGAGATTCCCGAGGACGAGGAGGAGGAGAACGCGAGGGGGCAAAACGTTCAACTGCCAATGAGTCAACTGCAGTTGAGCTGCAGGGAAACTCAATCCAATATAAACTCACCGATATTAGCTTCCAACAGCGTGATGGTGAGGAACGAACAAGCGATACCGAGCTCACCTCCTCCTTCTTACGAGCACGTTATCGAACAGGTGAAGATATGGATCGATCGGATGAAACGGAGGCCGCGTTCAACTCTGTTTCAACTCTGTCGATCGTAATTCCTTAGGAGAAAGAGAGAGAACACACGTTCTTGATTTTTTTTATCAGTAGTTGTAGTAGAGAAGGACAAAGGTTTCGTTTTGTTTGTGATTGTGAAGAGAAAATTCTTGAATATTTCTCGATGTATATCTAATACAATCTTCTAATATAATTTTTTCAAGTGATGTTTTCGATAGAAATTTTGACGAGCAAATTGAAAAGTTGTTTGAGAGGATGAATTTGCGAAAGTAAAATACTTTGAAAATTCTTGAGATACTTCTAGATACAGCTATTATAATTTTCTAATAATCTTTCAAATAATATTTTCGATAGAAATTTTGATAAGTAAATTAAAAAGATTTCGTTTGAGAAGGTAAAATTGTTCGTCTATCGATTCAAGCGTAGTGCGTGATTATTTAAGCTTGAAAGAACGATAGAGAGAGAGAGAGAGAGAGAGAGAGAGAGAGAGAGAGAGATGGTTTTATCGAAATTCTCCATTTATACTTTGATGTAATTTTAGACACGGTTGGAGCATGCAGCCGAGGTGCAGAGGTACGAGGGTGGAAACAACCCCGGGAATGACGCGTCTGGCGAAGATAATAGAACAAAAGCCCCCAAGATCCTTCACAAGTCGAGCAAAGAGTTGTACAGAGCGGTGGCGAAACAGTGGGGCATCACTTGCAAGATGAGCGACCACTGCAGATGCTTGGACTGTCAGGTAAGCGTGCACCTTGCACCGCTGCAATATTGAATACTTTCATCTTTTCAACGTTCCACGAAACACTTTGCCGCTCTTTTTCAATACGATATGCATTGCACTTCAGAATTTTTCTTTCGTCCTTTCAAATATATATACTTTCTTAGAAATATCTTCGATTCAAAAATCTGAATCTCATCTCTGTTCCCTTAAAAAGTTAAAAGTGAGAAATTTTAATCAATCCCTCATCTCATCTCATTTCTCATACAAAAATGCAAAAATTGTTAGAAATAGAATAACGGATAATTTGAAAGAGAAATTTTTCTTTTCTTTTTTACCAATTAATATTAAGAATAATATCGTTTCTCTTATGCATTATGTCTCAAAATTATTTGAAACGATAAAAAAAAGATTTTTCATTTCTTCCATTACACATCTTCGGCTGCTTTAAAAATTCTTTCGATCGCGTAGCACGATGAAAAAAAATACGTGTTTCTTTCACAGAGCTGCTATTTCGACTGCGAATACGACAAGAACGAGAATCAGAAGACTGATGGCGGGCTCGGCGCCGGCACGCCGATGTTCATTTCCGAGGTGATGCACGGTTCCGGTTGCGTGCTGTTCTAAAACACCGGAAACGGGCCTCCACGGCGACGACACGGTCTTTGCCGTGCTTCCGCCGAGGGCACGTGATTGCGCACAAACCAGGCTGACCGTTTCCTGATGGATCGGCAAACCATGAATCAGCGGGAACCTCGTTGTTCGTTCTATGACCACCTCAATGATGAAACGGACAGCCAGCTTTGAAACTTTTTTCGTAACCGTCGTAGGTGGATCTTTGCGAATTTTTCATTTGGATGGATTACTTTATTAATGGTAGAGATATCCAATATTTGAAATTTTGAAGGTTTCGGAAGGAATTGATGGGAATTGAAAATTTGAATTTGAAATTTCTTTGTCTTATCGATGATAATGATTCTTAAAATGCGGTTGACGCAAAATTGCTGTTAATTAATTTTATCAGAAATCGAGTAATTTCGAAAATGTTGATTTTCCAAATGTGATTCGCGAAGAAATTGGTTCCACAGGGAAATTAAGTTTCGATAATCGCACACCGTGAAATTTTTCTTTTTTGAAACGATGGCGAATCCTCACGAGGATCACCATCGTCGAGAGGATATTTTCGATAATGTGAAGCGAAACGCAAGAATATGGTTTGAAGAAAGAAGTTATTTAGAAAAAATATCAAAGTCGGAGAGAAGGTTAAAACTTTGTCAATTGTATTTTACTCGTTGCATTTTCACTCGATGGTAGACGATTGGCAAACGTTCGACCAATTTGTACAATAGAGCGTTAGTGTTAACGTATATGAGCGACCTCGCTGTTGAGATTGTTCGAAATTTATCCACGAAGCGATATTCTTTGGAACAAGTTTAGAAAAAAAGGTCAGTATCTGTGCTTCGCTCATATAGATGATACAATATCTAATCTAAACCCCAGATCTTCGAGATGGTACTCGATTAACTTGATTGTCTGGACCAATTTTTCAATAGTGAAATTCGTTTCGAATATTCGAATACTCGATAACTATTTTGTTTTAAAAATAATCTTTTTTCCCTTTCTTTGGATGGATTCGTTTCGCGTCTGGGGAAGAAACGAGAGAAATAAACGTAAGCGTAAATATTAGCCACGTTGTACCTAAACAAAGTGTATAAAATAATCGAAATATTGTCTCGAAATCCGAATAATATTGTAAATGATCACTTTTTGCTTAGCGTTGAATCGACTCGCCGCAAATTATCCTTCAACTCGAGGAATGAAGAAGATTGTATAATTTACACAAGGAATCTTGTAGAATTTTCTTTAAGATGAAAAAAGAAAAAGAAAAAAAAAATGAAAGTTTCTCGGTCTTTCATAAAGTTAAACGCACACGTATTTTTAACTAATTAACTTTTACTACTATTTACATCTTTGGACAACGATACAACAGGCCTATTGTTTGATCATTTCTTACATATCAATTGCAATCGATATTTTAAAATGAATAGGAAAATAAAAAACGATTTACACAACTTTTTTCTACAAATATATATTGTCTCCTTTTTTTAAAGTTAAAATCTTTTTATCTTTTTATTTTTCAACATTTCTCGCATCTCTTTTAAATAAAATTAAAAAGATTTATAATCTAGGTCTAATTTATTTTTTCCTAACGAGGACATCGCAAAAAAAAAAATTGCGAAAACCTGTTTTCACTTGTATATTTCCATATATTAGATAAGATATTCTAACTAAAGGGGGACATCTCAGTGAACTCACAGAAACTTATAAATAGAATAGAGTTACATAATTCATCGCTTACTTACTATACATACTGGTAAAATTTTTTAAATAATCTCTAAACAATCAAAAGAAAGTTTATTATATTAATATTAACTTTTCACGGAGGACATGTTTTTTCAGATAACATTTACGTTATAAACAAATGTTAAAGTGATATTTCCGATACCACTTTCTTTCCAACGCGGTTCGAACAGAAATCATAGGTTAGGTTCAACGACAGAGAATTAGAAAGCAGATGAGCGATGAATGTCTCATTCCTCGAGAAGGAGATCGAAAGCTGCGTCGATCGAACGATTCGATTCTTCCGAAACGCAGAAGCTAGCTAGTTGTGTAATTATCGATTGTAATTTACACGGATTTCCAGAGGAAATCGAAACTCGAAACACATGAAAGTATTATAGATCGAGCGTCGAATACGTGTATTCAATGGTGTCTCGTTTGCATATCTTTTATTTTGCCACTAATTTTATTTCGATATTATTAATTCGAATTGTTGAAAAATATATCATGCATCGATTTTTTCATATAGACAAAAAGTAGTTGATTTGAAAAGTGGTTTTTATCTTCCATTTATTTTCCTTTCTTTTTTTCTTTTTTTTTCCCCACCGAGATGGATATTCATTTGAATTTGCCGCCATTTTAAATGTATGCCACTTTACATATATACATTACATATATACATACATATATACACCAAATGTAATACGAGGAACATTCTTTCGATTATTGATATACAATTATATTATCTTTAAAACGTTTTTATAAATCTGTATAATTAATGACAAAATGGCGGGATATTCAAAATCGATCATTCGTATATCGTCCATCCATATATCAATTTAATTTTATCTACTTTATTAATTTAATTTGTTTCATTCAACGTAGCGATCTAGCGATTCAACGTCATCGATTCTTTGCTGCGAAAATTTGAATTATCGTTAAAGGCAAGCCTTCAAAATGGTCGCGCAATAGCCACGGCCATTATATTGTTTTTTTCGAGAATTCTATCCGTAACCTTGTGCTCGTTGCAAACTCGTCGAGCGATTCAGCAGCGAGAAAGTACTATGAACGAGGTAAAAATCTCGACGACACGATCGTCCACGATGTTGATCGAGTCAATCTGAAACATAATACAGTACCTGCCTATACACTTGTCTTTTCAAGATACTGTTGTTCAATGATACGAGTTCTTTTGTACCTCGCGTAACGAAACGAAACAATATATTTCACGTTGAAGATAGATCGATCCCTCCCGCCATTGCCAAATCTGTTTTTTCTATTTCTGAGAAGCATCTTTTTCTACTTACTTATTTACTCACTTACTTACAAAATAATCGCTATACATAATCCTTTTACGCGTGGAAACGTGTTATTCGCCTAACGGAAAACTGCATTCCATATCGAGAAAGATGATTAAAGGTGTTTGTTTTTTTTTCTTTTTTGATAAACGTGCAAGAAATGCTGCATTTTACGTAATCACACGATAATTTGAAGAAAAAAGGTATAAATAAGAAGTATAGATTATAGATGTTTACCAGTGCTTACGTATTTGGAGAAGTTAAATTAAAAAAAAAAAGGTATGGAAATTATGCGGTTGATTTGAAACAATTTAAAAGGATAAGAGAAATGTTTTCAAACGATAGGATTGGATGAAATTAATCATTCTCGAATCTATAATTTCCCCCGGATCTATAATATTAAAACTTTTGATATCAAAGTTGCGCAACGAAATGGAAACACGGTTTCTCGCGGTGACGCGAATAACTTGTCGCGCGAATTACATAATTTTCACTACTGGCAAACTCTGGATCGTTTCCACTCAGCAACACCTGATGAACGCTGAACACGATTTTCATTTACGATTAATCGATTCCTTGTGAAGCTTGCGTATTATATTATATGTGTGCGCGTGGAGAGGGGCGAAGTAGAAATCGAAGAAAATTGAAGAAAAAAAAAAAATATATATGTATATACATATAAGAAGAAAAAAAAATAAAAAAGAAACAAAAAAATGAGAAAAAGAATAAGATATGTGTGCATAGTATTTTTCTGGGCCACGAATTTTTCATTAATGTCGTCGGACCCTTGTATGACAAAAAAAAAATTATGATAACTGATATTGTAATCTCTATTCAAGATATATATATATATATATGTAACATTATAAAATATAATTGTATAACGATTATAACATTTATCGGAATACTAAACAGTTGGATATCAACAATTGATATTATATTTAAAACGAAAGAGAGGATATTATTATTGCAGAGTAAAAAAAGATGTTGATCCAAGATTTGAAGATGAAAAGGAAAATATCCAAATATCCAAGTATTTTCAGACTTGTGAAACAAAGTAGGTCTTAATGTTTAAGATAGTATCACGTGGATAAGAAAAAAATGTGGAAACAATGGAGTAGAATATATCCTTAAAACAAGAAGCTGTTGTAAAACGTCAATTCCCTCGCAGAAAGATATACTATGTAACCCAGATACTTCTATAATTAGCGTGTAAGTCGCAGTTTCGAAGGCAGACGCGTGTCCGTCTGTTTGGAATTTTTATATTTCAAGGTATTTACACATCTGACATCGCGTCGAATTCCATTTCGACGCGATGAGAAAAGAGGAGAAGAAATATTTGTTTTATTTGGAGGATGGCGAGAATTCGAAAAGAGGAAGCATAAAACTATATACCATCTTGTAGTCGTTGTAACGAGAGCACACTCGCTAATCCCTATTTGTGTCGTGCTCGAGCGTATATATACATGTCGTTTATTCCGCGTATACATTGTATAGAGAGTATAAAGTGAACGATTATGCCTGGTGATGCATCGTTCCATAGAGAATATTGACTGTAAAACTCGATGTATTCTGATATGTTCGCACCAATAAAAAGTGGCCTAAAGAAATACGATCTTTCATTTTCTCTTCTATTTATTTTTTTATTGATCTTACGTATTTAAATATTCCACGTTTCTAACATTGATTGTGGAACAAAAAATAGTTTAAATGTAATAAAATATGTAGCTTGGAAAATATATATTTTATTCGCGCCTGTATGAATGCAACCCATTGCGATGGACAACAATGGTTGCCTGATACAGGCGCTTTGGAAATAATTTTCCGTAGCACAGGTCCCATGCATAGTATCTTTGGAAGATTGATTGTAAATATCAGTTGTAGATAATAAAAGAAAATTATAAGTAATTCAATATTGCAATTGACTGTGCCTTTTAAGTAAATTTCTCCTCGTATTTTAAATGAACGTAATAAAAAATATTTTTTATTTTTGAGAATTGGTAATTTTAAGAAAGTGTATAATTTGGCAATTAATCGTCGAAAAATTATGACTAAGAAGATAATTCATTATGATGTGAATAATAATTTTCAAAACTAATTACAATACAAATCTTCATCCTCGATCGTTTGAAAGATAATTGAAATGCAATTAAATAAATTCGAAAGGTTCATTAGTATCGTATTGGTTACATCAAATTTTTAATGGTTAAAAAGATAAGATTATTAAGTAAAGTATATTGCATTTCTTGTTTTATTAATTCGAAGATACGCATGAAGGCGCTTGGTCAGCGTGAACGCTGAATGATCATGCAATTATAGACGCAACCTTGCTCCTTTCCAACAATTTGTACCGTTGTCTATGACGTAAGCTCGCAACAATAATTCTTGACGAATATAGCATGCTACAAATCGATTCTTTAATAAAAACGAATTCGATTTTTTTAGCATCGATTTAGAAAATTAAAAAATACAAACTTACTACACTTTTAGAATATTTTTCTGAAATTATTAATTCATATAATAATTTATAATCCATAATCCTATATAATTTAAAATTACTTTTGCAAATTTTTATTATTATAATTTAACATGATATTATTTTATTAGTAATTTTTTGTATATACAATTTACATATTGATAGAATTTATTTAACAAAAAAATTGTACATTTTCAGTCTAACAATGAAAATTAAAAAAAGGTTTCATCGGTCACGTTTATTAATAAATCAAATAACACAAAGAAACATGTGTCATATCGATGACAACAATAATGACAAGGAGGCAAAGTTCCAGAAGAAATCGAAAGTCCAACAGGTAGTCACAGCAATTTCACGCGACTAATTCGCGAATTGTTGTGCGCGTCCTTGCTGCAACTCGCATTGAACATCATGCATTCTGGTTTTTTCCCAATCGTAAATAACCGAGTAACATCCGTCGGCTGGAACGAGTCCGGGTTCTCGATGACGACACGATTATTTCAAAGTGTGCGAAACACTTGTCGACTACATGTTTTTCCTCCAACATTTTTCGGCAAATTGCTCTCTTTTCCAATCAATATTCCTCCATTCCTAATTTCGCTTGAAAATCAATTTAACTTTTATTACTCTCTTTTAAATTACAATATTTCGTTTTATTCATTGTGCAGATTTTTTAATTTATTTGCATTGCATTTTTGATTGGCTTCAAAATTGCTTTTTTTTTTTTATTAAATATATGATAATATTAGATTTGTACTTACTGTGTGCAATAACAATAGAAAATATACTAAAAATTGCATCCTCTAGATTCAATTACGTATTCCAATTTATCATTGTTTGCTCATACCTCGAATAAAAGTGATATTGAATTTTTTTTCACGCACAAGACGCGATAAAATACCGAAACGAGTTCCATCGTGGCTCATATCTGTTCAACGTGCACACGTTGAATATATCACTGATGGTAACGAATTCCTTTCTCTGTTTACAGTTTTATCGATATCGTTTATTAAACAAGCGCAAGTTTCGCTGCATAATCTGCTCGCACCTCTTCGTCTCGTTTCTTTTTCAATTTCGCATCTGTCTCTCTCGATAACTACTGTTGTGCCACGTGTATTACAATCGCAGGCCTGTGCTTCCCTCCCTCCCCTTCCTTCTCTCTCTTCTAACATTGCATTCCCCATTCGGTTGTCCCCACTGAGGAGCATTCTTCCTCAGTGTGTTAAACTGGCGTATCTTTTTTAGGGATTCGTCGACAGCTTGATTTTTTTACGATTTTATAATTACAGTAGGCGATGTATCTTTTTTGAAAACTCGTTAACAGCTTGACTTTTTTTACAATTTTACAATTATTAATTAGATTAGCATAAAATTATATGTATGAAACGAAGTTAGAAATTAATTTAGAAGAATTATTTAGTTTTTCTATCTAAATAATCGTTCTAGTTTCTGGCTATCTTGATCGATCGTTCAATCCAATCTCGTTTGTCTCTCCTTTGTTAATTATTTTGTATCGAAGCGATACGAACTAGTCTTCATTTAGGTTCTTAAAAGCTACAACCTTTGTTCTATAAATTTATTAAAGGAGCTATATTGAAATGAAATCTTATTATAAGTATGATCTAATTATAGAGGCTATATTGTTCTAAAAGTAGGTCGATAGAAAAGAAAACTAACCTTCCATTTTCGCTTAATCATTTAATAATTACCAACCTATTTCCTTAACCACTTAAACTAATTGCCTTATTTCCAACACATGAATCACATAATATCCAAATCCAATATTCAAACCATTAACTTTGTCTCATAAAAATTCTATCTTTTATTTAAGAATTATACCCAAATCATATAGTTAAAACATCCTATGCGATAAATCAAAACATTATCATTGAACATTACTGGTCCAAATTCGTTCAAATGTTTCTCATTCACTTCCATTCAAACTTTCTCCTCTTCCTTCCCAAATTCCTTCAACCTAACCTCTAATCTTCGCATCACTTCGTTACAAAAACTTAAACAACAAAAAAATATACTTATTCAAAAGATAAACAGTCACCTTTCACCCCCGACTCAATAACCAATATCTCTCCTCACTCCATCACTGTCTCCCCACATTTATTAATCACTCGGCATCAAACCGACTCGTGCTCATCCAATCTCATTAAAACCTCGCCCCCCTCCATTCTCATCACTCCGTCTCGTTTTGTCAAACGTACGTTCAAACGACGAGGGAATACTCTCCATCCTCTTCCATGTCAGACCTGCGCTCCCTCTCTCCACATGAAATCCGACATTCTCCTGGCGGCGTTCGTTCGCGGCGTGTGTGTCTCAACGATCGTGGCTAAACGTTGCCTTCCGTCTATCGAGGTTTTTCGTCCCTTCGCGTCCCGTTTCGAAAGACGGCCGGTCAGTTAGCTCGGTATCGCATTATGCCACGGTCGCAACAGTGGCTGCATCTCAACAGTGGCCGAAGCTCGTTCGTGACGATACCTGGAATCGGCAAAACGTGAGACCCATGCGTCCATCAGGAAAATGGGGAAAACTGCCAGCAAGCTGAAGTCACGCAGGAGTCAAAGTTAGTGTCACGTTGTATACTTTGTTATATTTCAATCTTCTTTTCCTCGTTCTTTTATTTTTTCTTCCTCGTTTTTCTTTCCTTTTTGCGTTTGATTTTTTGTTTTTAGCGGATTTTTCAGTGTGCTTTTAATGTACTTTAATTATAAGTTGTTGGAATCACGTGGACGTTGATGATACGTAAAAGTGTGATTATTTGAAGTGTTTGTGGAGATTTTGATATTTCGATAGAAACAGTTTTAGATCTAAATAGTTTTTAGAATCATTACGTGGATCGTGCAATGAGATATGTAAGTTTAATTATTATTTAGAATTAAAACGAAGTTAATTCGTTATGTTTGGAGAAGTTTAAGAAAATTCAATATAAAATATTTTTGATGTGATAGTTTTTAGATAGATAGTGTCGAGGAGTGGTTTGTTCGATCGGTGAAAGGATAGTGATGAGTAGTGTGATTTCAAAGAGCACGTGCTCAATGATGGATGTTGAGATTGATATCGGTGAAAGATCTTGTGGTCAAGCAAAACGATCACGTGAACCTATATAATTTAATCTCAATTGCCTTCCATTATTTTTTTAATTCACAATTTATTTATGTATTATTAAAATCAGGAATCTGTTTTTTTCCAAATTATTAAAAAATTCTTTTATTCGTACATATAATTAATTAACTTTCTCTACCAAGCAAAATTATCAGAATATATAATTACTTATTATCTTACGAAAATTTTCGTAATAAAAAAATATTAACACATTAATTTTAATAAATATCAAGACTTTAATTATCTTTAACAATTTAATATTTCAAATATAATATATTACTCTAGAAAGATATTCATAAAATTTTATTACTTGGAATTGCATGTTATGTTCTCTCGTTCTTCTCGATATAAAACATAACCTTTCTCGCAAAGATAATTTTCGATACGAATATTAATTTCATTATGCAACAAAAGAAAAGTATAATAAAAAAAACAATCGAAACGAGACGCGACGATAAGTCACCTGGTGATATCAGTCGTTTATCGTCGAACTCCGCCCACGCATTAATCGTTTTGATGCAGTATACGTAATACTTACACGTGTTGAGAATCACGTCGCAGTTTTATTTCAAAATCGAAACTGGTACGAAGTATGCTAAACGTGGGATGTAGGTCGCACGGTAGTTCCTTCTTGCGTGGCCCGCGCCTGATAAACGCTTGCACCGGCCAACATTCAGATAAACACGTGTCTTTTAGAGTAATTTAGGCGCGTTAAATATGCAAGTAAACGATGTATCACGAAAGCAATATGATATTAAATATTGGTCTTGCTTGAAATTAGTCATGCTCTTGATTTCTTCGTTGCTTATTACTATGGCGACACAGTATGATTGTGAAACTGTTCGTTTTTTTTTTTTTTTTTTTTGGATTACTTTCGTGGAGAAAATAAGAGAAATAATTTAAGAATTTTTTTATTTTATTTTTAATAAACGATTGAATGAAAATTTTTAAGGAAGATTTAAGTGAATTTAGTTCAATTTGAAAGTAGACTTTCGAATGGAAGAAATTCGAGTCTTCTATTTTTTTACCAAAATAAGCTTCCAAAGAAGTTCGTAAGAAATTCGAGGCTTCCATTTCTTTTATTTTTTTTTTTTTCTAAATTAAGCTTTCAACGAATTCAAAACTACTTTTATTTCTTACCAAATACTTCTACTTTTAATAGCTACAGCAGTTGAACTTTAATTCGAACTACGCTTTCAAAGATATTGAAAGCGCCAATAACATTTCTATCTCTTTATTCAAAAACTTATAAAATTGAATATACTGAGAAATTACGCGATCGAAATTCACGTCGTCTCATTCCTCCCTGTCAGCTGTGTAAAAACTGGGCCCGATTGAAATTCCTGTCGCATAGTAAACGCGCATATAATTACGCTGCCACGAAGGAAACGGGAGAATCTCTACGCACGTTTCACGCACGTGAATAAAACTTCTTTTTTAGACTGAACGCGGTAAGAATCGATCGGTGTCGTTTTTTTTTTATTCTCAATGATAAAGGAAAGCGCAATTTTTTTCGAACTAACTTGTTACAACTCCTTTTCTTTTTTTTTCGAAGATTCGTTCACGTTTAAAATTAAACTCCTTCGTTTAAATGCATAGGCAAGGGAATTGGAATATTCATGAAAATTAAACAAAATTCTTTTAAGTAAAATGCCATGTAGCCACGTGTATCTTTCGCGATATGCAGATTCCAGAAATTTTGGATTCTGATCTGGATGATGAAACATTTATGAGGATGTAGCAACAGGTGATTGTAGTCGGTTTATATATATATATGTGCATGTATACAGGCAATACAGACGCGAATAACTTGCAGATCCAATTAAATATTATATATATTTGAAACGAAGAATTTTTAAAACTTTATATAATATTTAATGCAATCTTTAAATATTATTCATTTATATGATTTTTCTGTTTGTTATATGTATATATATATATTACGTAATGTATGTATATATGTATTCATTTACGTAAGTTTTCATGCAAATAATCAGATCATTTCCATTAATCGTTCAAACTACCATTCTACTTTTGATACGCTTAATCATTACGAAATTATTTAAACAAAAAATTAAAAAAAAAAAGCAATAATTTGGATATATATTTTGTATTTTAATAACGTAAGTAATAATATTGCCAAAAATATTCAGAGAGTTACAGAGTCAGAATTTCGTGATATAGAACAGCGTCTGTCGCAACTTTTTCGGTCGATAGCGGTTCTCCAGGCATTGCATAGTTATCTGAACAAACGTTAGGCTTATCAGTGTCGCCAGGTATTATGTCGGCGAGTAAGCGGCGCAAAACACACCTGCATTCCACCAGTTCTGTTTTTCAACCGCGACCAATTCTCGCTCTTCTCCTTTTTCCTCGGCTCCGTCCAGTGTTCTTATAGCGGACTGAGAACCCATCACGGGTGTCCTTTTCTCTTCTTCTTCTTCTTTGAACGCACCGTTCAAATTTTTAGAAAGCCTAAATATTTGGCTGGTTGAGAGAAAGAAATTTTTCCTGGAAAAGTGTGTATAGGCTTGGCGAAAAGTATTTGTCAGTCGAGAAGGAGATAGTGAAGAGGATGTTTGGGATAATTTTTGGATGGAAAATGTTTAGAGAAAAGGGATAGTAAGAGAGAGAGAGAGAGAGAGAGAGTTTGAAGTTCATTTTTTGAGAAGAGAACGAAAATGAAAGGTCGATTATAATGGGAAATTATAAGAAATAAAATAATTATTATTAATAAAATTTCTTTATTTTTAATTTTATACAATACAGAGATAATTACAGAGTTTGATAAAATTAATTTATAACTTTTATTTACTTACAAATATATGCATATTGTACATATCGGTAATTTTACCGTACAATTTTCATTCCTGCTTTTTCGATGAAATATGGACTTGTACATACCAAGCTCGATTATGCATTTAACGATCGAAAGGAAACGATAAACGTGCATATTGTTGGAATGAATGGTTCATTGTCCCCGTCACCATTGATCTATTGCTGACATTTCGAGCTTGAAGAATTTTTAAACTGTGTTCACGTTATCACGATTAAATGATGGCAGATTCACGATATGAAATTTAATTTATGAATTTATTTCGACATATCCACTGTTTCGTACACGAAATTTGAAATTTCGATGTGCCATAAGCAAAGGATCGATATAGCAAAGATTAGATATGGGACGTTTAATGGATTTGTGTCGCATAATATCATTCTTGTGTCACATGCGATATTATCGATTCAGAATGAAATGAGACAGAAACGCGCTACTGGACAAATATAATCATAATTAATTTAACTCAATTTTTTCGATAATGTAATTCTAATCAACGTTGATTTGATATAATGGAATAATTATATTCATATGGGATATCACGAGTAAGAAAAATTAAAACGTTATTGGCAGCAGATAGTTATGTCGTACGTATATTTTATTATAATTTTATATTTCTATATTTTTATATCACATATATATTTTATATTTTTCAGAATGGCCACCTAACTTTAACACGTGGAATATTTCGTTTGGTTTTGATAATATTAAAAAATGTTTTAGATAAAAGTTGAATGATTTTGAAAAGGCTACATTCTAGTCTTATTAATTTTTCCATAAGTGAATGCATAAAGATAATATAAAAATCAACTTTGTCTTTTTAAATAGGATTATATATTTCTTGATACATTGGTGCAGTTTAATTTCTATAAAAAACTATTAGATCACTTACAGGAAAAAACCATTATTTTATTCGATAATCAAAAATAAAATTTTTTAAAACTAATAACTTTTATATATAAGTGGTCTAATAATTTTGTATAGAGAATATTTAATTGCATCGAATAATGTATTAATAAATATATGATTCTATTTATAAAAACAACGTTGACTTTTGCATATTGTTTAGGCACTCATTTATAAAAAAAAATTCGTGATATCAGAATATAGGTCTCTTAAAATCATTTAATTCTTATCTAAACCATTTTTTTATATTATCAAAACCAACTGAAATGTTGCAGTTGATAAAGTTAAAAGTCCATCCTGCATACCTCCAAATTTTTAGAAGTAAGAGAAGAAGGTAAGTATAAAAGGTAAGTATCTCTAGAATTAAGGAAACTGTAAAAAAAAAAAAAAAAGATTAATATCATAAATAGAAGCTGTAAAAGGTAAGTATAAGAGGTAAGTATCTAAGGTAAGTATAAAAGGTAAGTATATAAGTTAAGTAAATAAAATTCAAATTATATTTTTCTAATCAAAATTTTAGCCAAAATCTTTGAGAATTGGAATTTTACGAAAAATTTCGCGTGCCACCTCTTCACGTATCATATTCTCCTAATCAAAAGTCGAAAAATGCGGGTTGGAAAAATTTTTGTCGAAATTTTCGTCTTTGTAATAGGAGAATATAATTCTATAGGAGGTGGCACGTAGAATTTTATCAGGAATTTTAAAAGAGAAAATTTTATCTAGTTCTTCGATTTTGTATTAGGAGAATATAATTCTAGAAGAGCTAGTACGTAAATTTTTCTGAAATTTGTACTTACCTTATACTTACCTTTTTATACTTACCTTCTCCAATTGATATATTTTTTAAATTTTTTTGCCTTTTTGGCCATTTTACTTATGTACTAAAGGACTGAGAGCAGTCCTATACTTACCTTTTCCATACTTACCTTTCTAAAGTGTTACCTTTCTGTGTTATTTTCTGAAACAAAATATATTTCTATATTTAGTATATTATAACATATTGTAAATAAATGCATGCAAAATATACAAAATATATGTATATACGATATAAAATTATAAATAAAGTATATGCACGACACACAGAAATTTATATATGAAATATATGCATATGAAAAAGAAATAAATATCAAATATATCAAATATCTTAAGCAACTTCAATTTTTTCGCAATTTTTAAAAGTCTGAGTAATACTAAATAAATTCTATTAACAATATAACTCTAATAGTACAATACTTTGATTTTATTTAAGTAAATATAATATAAGAATTAAGAATACGATATATCATATTAAAAAACGAAAATATAAAATATAACAAAAATAAAAAACTTACCATAAATATCCTCCTACTGGTCTCTTTCCACGAATAAAGGAAACCGTGTTACATTTGCAGCTGCTAATATTCGAGCCTTACTCCTGAAAATAGAGCGGAACGGTGTTTAGAAATACTCTGGAACAGGTATACGTTTTCTTTATGAGGAATATACGCAAAGTCACGCACAACTTGGCAAAAATATAACAAATATTCTTTCCTTCTTCAATCCTTTATTTACTCCATTAATCCGCATCCAACTCCGTTCCTTCGCATTATCATCTAAAAAATATTATTATTATATCGTACAAATTCATATTACAAACATCTTTTTACAACTATCAAAATAAATACTTACATAATCCATGTAAATCTACATATTTGATACGAGAAAGAAAAAAAAAATTAAAAAACCAAAATTCTCTCTTTTTTTTAAATCTTTTTCAATGAATCAACCCCCCCCCCAAAGAAAAAAAGAAAACAAGAATTATAGAAAGAGTTAAATCGACCAAAGTAACTTTCGTATCTAACGAAAAATCGAAAGGTTTAACGGTGAAGGAACACGGTCTCGTACCCGCGACTGGAAAGGCCCGAAGAACAGGTTTATATCCGCGCGTGTGAAGGCGAGCGAAGATAAACGAATCGAAGCGAAAGTGAGCCGAGCACTTTAGTTTCTGCCCAACTGTTCGAAAGATCCGCGGTTGATCCGCTCGCGTGATACGCGTACGGTCGAATAAAAAAAAAAAAGAAAAGGAGAATTCTTCCGTTACAAAGGCACACGCGATTTCTGAATGAAGAATCTTTGGATCGAGAATGAAAGATTCCGAAAGAGGTCGATAACGAAGCGTGGTCGTTCCTTGGTTGCACCTGCGATCGCATCGCGAAGAGATGCAGTGATTCCGGTTGGGATTCAGGGAGAGGTCGTCCAGCTGTGTCGAGGCAACGTTCCTCGAAAGTGAAACCTGTGTGTGATTGACGATGGGATTGAAAAGTTTCGAAGGGAAGGGTATTGTGTGATTTCTGGACGAGGAAAGATAAGGCGGATCGATTAAGCCGAGCGTGGAATTTTTGGGTGAATGGGTGGATTGCTTTTCGAGTGGGATTGAATTGGGAAGGGAAGGAACGGTGTTGTGGAAAGGTCATATGCAAAGGAGATCGGAATTTGCCTCAGGAAGGGGAAAAAAACTTTGAAAAAAGTGGGAAAAAATGCGAATGAGTTGTGATCTATCCTATAAAAATTAAAAATAGGTAATGCGTAATGCAAAATATATCCCAATCTATTTAAAAAGAAATTTTGAAAAAAAAATTTAGTTCACCTATGAAAAAAGGAACTTTTTTTAAAAAAAAGTGGAAAAGATCATACGCTAATATGATAATATTTCGATCTATCTAAAGAAGAAAATTAAAGAAGAAAATGAGCTTCGATAGAAGAGAAAATTACGAAAATTCGTGTTTCGAAGAATATCGCGATTCTCTGTGAGAAAGAGAGAGAGAGAAAAGAAAACATAAGCGTAAAAAAAACTTTGATGAAGATAAACGTAGGATGTATACGCTTTATTCCGAGTACAGGTGCAAGAAACTATTCCTACGAGCAAAATACAAAAATATGTATTTCGATCCTTGAAAAGCGTATCGACGAAATTGAAATAACAAGTGGTAACATAACTGGTAGGAAAGCTGAAACTTTTCTAGTTGACGGAGTAGAAAGACAGATAAGAAGCGTTAACTGCACCGATCGTTCGTTCGTACGTGTGTACGAAGACCGATAAAACCGTTTAGTGACCGTGATGGAGGGGCGTTGGTATCCCTGCTCGCGATAGCGGATCGACCGCGAGTAATTCTAAACGTTTCCATTCGGGCGAAACGATTCGCCAAGAATTCATCGCCGTCCAAATATAATATACGGGGCGCGTTAATTAACGGAGCGAGATAACAAGCGAGTGACAAGCGGTCGGAGAAAATTTCGACCACGAGCCAGTGGCAAGGATTGCGATGATCGTGAGCGACAAGGATCGCCCGCAGAAAAGCACCGGCATGCGTGAGTATGTGGGGTGGTTTCGTTCGGTTAAAATTCGGAAAGGAATTCGTTTGTGAAATGTGTGATAATTGCGGTAGAGATGGAAGTCAAGAATGATATTCTTCTTTTCGTTTAAGTTTTTTTAGAGAGATGTGAAGATTTCAGGAATCACGTGATTTATAACATAGATTTTCATTGAAGAAACTAGAATAGAAAAATTTTTGTGAAATGTTTTACACAATTAAAATTGAAATTTTATCAATAATGGAATTATTCTATTCTATAGTTTTATCAACAGATTTATCATTATGCGATTTAACACAGATTTCCATTGAATGCCATGCAGTGCAGTTAAAATTGAAATTTGATCAATAATTTGAAATCAAATGAAACTGTTAATAATTTAGAAATTGGGGAGGAAAAAAAGATTTTTTGAAACAAAGTTTGGAAATTTTAAAAGTTACTACTAGTAGAAGTACAATTAGGAAGGAATAATAATGTCGATGTTGGTTGTTCAGGTATAGCATGGAGCTTCCGGTTTCCATCTATGGGCACCTTGCAAAATCTAAGCGCCAGTGGCCGTCGTCGAAAGAGAAACGGCATATCCTCTTCAGCCTCTTGTAAGGAACTACATCAGAAGCGGCACACGATCCACCTACAGCCGGAAGTAATTATTCAGAAGGAGCCATCTTTCATCGTGACGCCACCGTCACCCGAGGGAAACAGAAGGTAACTCGAGTGCATGTCAACTAACCACTCCGCTCGATGAAACGCGCCAGCGATTAGAATCGACCTCAAATCTCATTTAAATGATCCAAATGATCTAACTGATCCTCTCTGTCTTCTTAAAACAATTTTGTCTTAAATTTACTCTAAAAAAAAAAAAAAAAAGGAGCAAAAATTGAACAGACAAGTTTAAAACTAAGGTTAAAACTGCGAATAATTTAAAATAATTATTTCCAAGCTTGTTAAAGGAGACACATTCTCTACATTTCGAAAGTGGGCCGATCCACGTCACGCCGTTTCATCTTTCGCGCGGCCGCTTAAAATAAACAAGGGGGTTCAAGAAACCCCCGAAGAAAGACCTTCGAAGGACTTTTCCATCGGTGTCTAAGGAATTCTGGCTTGGTTGTAACTTATGAATTAGCCTGTTTGAGGGTATACGTTTGAGGGAACATAATAAAGGCGGCAGGTCCCGAACCGGTTTTCCTCGATCTTTGCCTTCGAAGTGACGTCGTCCTCCCTCGGCCGGCCGGGAGAATCCCGTAACGGAAAGGCAGCACAATGGAGGAAACTATAAACGTTTCACGATACTTGTACCCGTTTCGTAATCCCTTTGGTAAAGTGTTTCCCACCTGCCATTGTCCAATCATCGATACAATATTTATCAAGGATGATCGAATGTTCATCGAACTCGATGAACAAGAGAGATCGAAATTGAGTTAATTAGAGGAAGAAGTGCACGTAATATGCACGGGAGATTAAATGCAGCGTGAATCAATGGTTAACGGAGTGCAACGTGACGATGAAAATTGAAAATCATTTTCACGGTTGAGCCGTGATCGATCACGACCGTGCTAATGATCGGTGTAATTAAATGTATGTGCCTCCTACGTTAGTAGGGAAGTCGTGAAATCGTTCGAGCGTGAACCGTTTTACGCGGTCAAATTGATGGTCAAATTGATTTGGCGAGAAAGATTAGGGATGCGAAACGTATCCTCCTCGATCTTTTCCGAATCAACACGTCTCAAATATTTCGATTTATACCTCGAATTATACTTTAAGCATAGTAATCTGATAATCTGAAAAATGCGATTTTCAGAAAAATATTGAAATCGTTATCGCGTGTGACATAAATTGGAAAACATTTGATAAAAATAATCGAGTCATAACTTAAAAGATTATCTTTTTTTTTTTTTTTAAAATTTTGTTAATAAATTGACCAGTGGAAAATTAAATTCTTCTTGCGCGAATTTCCGCGAAGGTAAAGGGGAGGATTATAGATAAAGCGAGGAGGATCGTCGAAGAGGCAGATTCGCGCGAATCGTGTAGATAGCAACGCGCAAAGTCCTGTCGCGTTGACATTAGAGCGGGAAGATAAGGCACGCGACGAAGTTCTGCGAAACGTTTTCAAACCGCCTCCATGTGTACCCCTAATGTCTATTTATATATACACCGAACTGAAAATTGTTCAGATCGCGTGGCCGGTTATAAAACAATTTGCAATGGAGACTGTTTAACTCTAAATATAGAGAATGCAGGAAATTCGTCGATAGAGAGATCTATGTGCGATTTATCCATACGTGTAGAATTATACCATATATAGAATTATACAATGTAAAAAATTTAAAATATTTTAAAAGAGGAAATGCTTTAAAAGAGGAGTGATAGCGATATAGTAAAGGAATAATTAATTAATTAATTAATTGAATTTCTTGATGCTATGTCAGGGAGAATAAAAAAAAAAAAAAAATTCAAATAAATATATGTGATATTACAATTCGCATACGATGTTTATACAGATCTTCTCTCCTTATCGCAAAGTAAAACAATTCGTCGAACGTTATCAAATAGTCAATAAGATCATGCGTCAAACGAATCGTATCGAACATAACTTGAAATAAGTTACAATTGCGAGAGAATATAAATGCTTAAAATTTTTTCAAACAATCCACGTATACATATATTATTTTCAAATTAATTATATTGCGTTTTTATTATCCATGATCAAGTGTCTGTAATTCTGAACTACGAAGCGTCTAGATCGCTATTTAGAATAGCCGAAATAGAAATAGTCTCTTCAAAAGATTGTGCCCACATGTTGCCTCCTATGTAATCAAACATCGACGTTAGTTCAGTTAAATTTCTGTTTTTATTTATTGACGATGTAACCTAGGAAAAATATGCACAATTGTTATCGTTAATTTTCTCAAGAATATTCGACAAATTTTACGACGCGACCATCATCATCTTCTTACTCTCGTTCTGATCATCGATCAGATGCATTTCCCTTCCTCGCTCGACAAGAAAAAAAAAAAAAGAAAAAAACGCACAGATGCGTTTTATTATACTTATCGAGCGCCCTTATTCGACGCAGGCGCGCCTCCGACCTCCCGTACGACACCCCGAACAGATCAATAACTAAGCCTCGCGATTATCGACATAGCGGCCTCGTCGTTACCTCGCGCGATAACGTCGAATTTTCGAATCGAAATTATCGCGATCACTTGAAATTCGAGGAGGACGTCGCTAATTCGATGTCACTTCGATAAATGAAAGGCACTCGAGAACGGAGAAAACGCAGGCGTGGGTGAGAACGCGACGAGACGCCATGAGTAGTGCCGCAGTGGCGTACTTGGAACGTCGACAACGCGATGTATCGACGCTCCGCTTGAAATTAAATCGAAAATTTTTTTAACGTACGATAAAAACAAGTAACGGAAAAATATGTTAAAAATTACGTTAATGCAGACGTGAGTCTACGGATTTGATAAAACGATACGAGAAAACGAACAAAGAAAAAAAAAAAAACAAATTCGTAGATTCCACGTATAAACGATATTTTAACACTTTTCCCCCAACGCATCCGGGGGAAAGGAGAATATCTTTCTCGGCGGCAAAGTGAAACGACGACCGTCGTCGAATTCGTCCTCCACTTTGTTCTATTAATATCACGCGCGGGGCGCCCCCTCTCATCCTCCAAAAATACGGCCCTGCCCGCTTCGTGGCTTTCCACGTACTACATAGTTCAGTGGGGTGCGCGCGCTCGGCCCGAGAGCCGTGTGGCCAAACCCTATCTGTCCTCACGATTTCCATCACGGATGAAAATAAGTTTGCGCTTTGTTAAATCGAGAGAGAGAGAGAGAGAGAGAGAACGGTGTTCCCCGATTTTTGGCGAGAGTCGATGGTTGAAATTGGTTGAAGGGGCAAGAGGGGAGGGGTGCAACGAGGCGAGATATGAGGGAGTTACGAGTGTAAAAAGCTTCGTTTTTTTCGACGCAGGTCGTCGGAGGTAAAGGTCGAGGAGGCGGAGGAGGAGGTGGTGAACAGAAGGGAGGAGTGCGACGCGTGCGAATCTGCTGCGAAAAGGGTTGACAGCCACGATTATTCGAATCTGCCGATGGTAAGTGGTGTATATAGTTTGTTCTAAAGCGTGTTCTGGATTTTTTTCCATTTTTCAGAAATATGATCATAGCTGCTATATATAATTAGTGGGTGTGAAAATTGTAGTGTTGACACGTTGGAGGTGTTGATGATCAATGACACATCTTTTTCGAGAGGAGGGGAGGATTAGGATGTTGTGATGTTCGCGAAAATTTCTAATGATTCTTGACTTGAATCGTTGTAGAAATTCTTTGATATTCGGGTAATTGATTAATTTTTCAAATTGACACGAGACAGTATGAATCAAATTGAATTTAACATCTACGTAATCTTCACGCTGGATAAAATTTTGTTTAGAATTATTATGGATCGCTTAGGTTAATGAAAATTGATTTTTTGGAGAAATAGTAATAAGAAATAATAAGCTGGTCGAAGTAAGCTGATAATTGATTCGTTGATGCACCGACTCGATGATCCAGCTTTAACGCGTGACACTCTAAGCCGTTGATAAGTTGTACGCTGACTTTGTTGATCTCTTTATGGATCGAGTACTCAAGGCTGTTCTTGTTAAGCCAATCTTGCGGTCTCGTACGGTCTAGACACTACTCCATTGATTATAGTAATCATCTTATGTAAAAATGTTATGTAAAAATAACTAAAAAAAAAAAAAACGTATTATTCTGTTAAATATATTAAGTATATATATTATACTAAATTAAACTATTTTTATTTAATGGAAAAAAAATGGTATTTAAAAAAACCATTAGTTAAAAAAATTATAGATTAATTTTGAAATAAAGAAGAAAAAATAAATTGCAATAAATATAATTACTGCACTAAAAAAAATAATCAGATAATCAGATAAAGATAATTACTACAAATAAAAGAAGAATGATAATTGATAATTGTTAGTTATTATGTAAAGTAAAAAATGAAAATATATAGAAACGAGGTTAAATATTATCTTAATATTATCAATTCTTCGCTTTAAAATTCATATATTTTTCTCTTACTTAATTCAGGATCCACCAGAGGAATCGACTCGAAAGCTTTTGGAGCGAGAACTTCGACTTCTGGATCCGAGAGACTTAAGATCGCACGCCTGGTATCACGGAAGCACACTCCGGGGTGGTAGAAAAGGCGCTGAAGCGGAAGTGCCGAACGATGGTGACTTCCTGGTCCGGGATTGTGCCTCCCAACCCGGAAACTACGTTCTTACGGTTCGATGGAAAGGCCAACCCCTTCATTTCGTCATCAATAGGGTAAATTCTTTCTTATTCTTTCGCTTAATCTTTCTTTTAAAACTTACATCACTTGAAATCGACGATCGAAATTAAAATTTTTGAAAAAAAAGAGAGGAAATCTATGTAATAAAATATACCTAATAAAAGTTGGAAAAAAAAAATTACATTTAAATTTACCTTGGACAATATACGATACACCAATTCGTATCGATGAATTTTTAACGAATTTTGGTCTCGACAGGTAGTGATCCAACCGGAAACGGTATACGAGAGGGCCCAGTACCAGTTCGAGGACGAGGCATTCGACACGGTAGCGGATCTGATAACCTTCTACGTGGGCAGCGGCCGTCCTATAAGCCAGGCGAGTGGCGCTCGCATAATCACCCCGAAACCAAGATCCGTTCCTCTGACATGCGTAACAGGTCCAACGAACAGCCAACACTGTTCCAGCCCTTCCTCCTCGTCCCTGTCGACCGGTTCCCCGCCACGTCTACCTCGAAAGCAACAACGAAGTCACTCGCTCACCGCCCAGCACCATCCCTCCGATCAGCACGATGCTCGTCAATCGTCGAATCAGCAACCTGTGCCACACGGACAGGTCCAATCGAGCACGCTGCCGCGTGTCCCATCTATTCAGAACCAGCCACCCTCGTGTTCCCTGTCCCTCGGCCGTCAAAAGATCACCAGGGTGATCTCCGACCCGGCGCTCCAACAGCAACAGCAACCCGTGCTTCAACCATCGAGCTTGAACCATCAGAATTCGCACGGGACCGCTCCACCGAAACCGCCCAGGGTACCATACGCGCCTAATCACCAGCACCACGTTCATCACCATCACCATCACCATCATCACCATCACCAGGGCTATCAGGCGTCCGGGAGCGACAGCGGGAACGGGTCTGGGGACAGTGAGTTCGAAACGAACAACTCTGGGGGTGCGAGCAACCCGTCTTCGTCCGCTCCTATCAAGGGGGTCGTGATTAGGAGCCATTATAACGCAAGCAACGACGGTACGTACGGAAATAATGGAAACGAATACGAATTATCCGCGGAGGAACAACTGGTCGTCGCAGCACCTCCCTTAGAGATCACCACAGCGCTGGACATCGAGGGTTTTACAACTCTGTTACTACCGGCTGGTGAGCACAGACCTCTGGATCCCACGGCATTGAGAGGAGTGTCAGGGATGTTGCACGATTCCGCACCAAGAGTGTTGGCCTCGCATCTGACGAAGATCGATCTCGAGCTGGCCCTACAGCCTGGCTCTGGAAACAGAAACGGTCTCAGCGGCCTCGAGTTGGCCACTCTGCCGCACGGTAGACAAGCAAGGTTGGATTTGATCGAAAGATCGGAGTGTTTGAAGTTGGTAGTGGCGGTGACTGTGCTGGCCGGAGCCACCGCGATTGAGAGAGCTGCAACGATTAGCAAGTGGATCAAAGTGGCCATAGACACGAAGACCGCCCTGGGTAATTTATACGGTTTCTGCGGCGTGATGCTGGGCCTTTGTTTGCCACAGATACAGAGGTTGGCGAACACGTGGCATTTGCTGAGGCAGAAACACACCGACGAGGCGTTCAGCTTCGAGGCGAAGCTCAGGCCTACGCTTCGTGCTATGAACGAGTGCACGAACCCTCAAGCGCCCAATACCACGCTTCCCCATCTGTTGCCTATCGCTCTGCTCGGAGAACGGGGGCCTGAAGACATTTTGGGTACGTACACTGGATAGGCAAGGGTTTTTTTGGGACTCGAGTTTAGTTTTCATCATAGGAGATTGTATCGTAGAGAATATTTTATTTTTTTTTTTTTTTGTGTGTCGATAAGTATATAGTACGATTTAAACTGTAATTAATGATTTAAATTGTAACCTTTTTTTACAGGAACTGTAGCTCCATCAGGTCTGGCAACAGCGATTCTATCACCTTGGGAGAATTCGGCACCGGATTGTGGTTTATCCATCGTATGGTCCCACTTGGAATCGGCTCGAAAAATGACAGAGAATCTTCCATTGTTCCGTAGGAACGCCGAGATCGTTCTCGAAGGTTCAAGAAGCGACGAACTATTGTCCGACGCGTTTCGAACTGAGTTCCACATAAAATTTTTGTGGGGGAGTCGAGGAGCCACCGTAGCACCGGAAGAAAGGCATCTGAAATTCATACAAGTGTTAGACGCGATGTTCGACAAATGTTCGTCGACCGAAGTGACGGCCTAAACGTGACCAAAGGAAAATATTTTAGATAGAATTTATCTTGGTATTCACTCGATGAAATTTTTTTTTTTTTCTCGAAAGAACGAGGCAAAGGATCGCCGAATATATTTGCGTTCGACTTACTTTTTTACTTGTAAATTATGATTGTGTAATTATGTAATTAAGTGACTGTAATTAATTGTACCTTTAATTGTAGGATTTAATATTTTATTTGATAAGATTCGTACGTAAGATCGTGATTGAATGAAATTAATCGACCAGCGTTCGCAATTTTTTACACGATTTCATTGATTGTTTTCGCAATTTTCGCAATTTTTTTTTTTTTTTTTTTTTTTTTTCCCTCCTTAATGAGGATAATCTGTGACTTCTCCATCGTGAACGATACTTTTTTATAAGAGAGAAAGAAAAAACAACGAAATCTTAATTGGTCGCGATGGAGGAATCATATAACTGAGAAACAAAGAATCAAAAGTACGTAGCATTAATCTGAATGTATACTATATTAAAGATGTACGTTGAAACGTGTCGTATTTAGCGCAATAATGATCCCCGACAATGATTAATGATCCTTTTATTATTAATAAAAAAAAAATATATTTAAGAAAAAATTTCGAAAAAGTGGCGACGATATGATAATCAAATCAAGTTGAATAATCATGTACTTAACTCTAACTGATACTCTTATCAGTCAGCTTGACTACTATACGTTGCAAATGTTGTTCACGTTTGTTTACATTTAATAATATATATGGAAAAATGAAAATCATTTTTACGTTTTAATATTTATGTCCTGATTTCAGATAACATATATTTTGCGTAATTATGTGTAATATTCTAATTTCAATCTATGATTTTGAATATATTCAAAAATTTAAAAAAATAATTTAAATTTAAAATCTTTCAAAAATTGAAAATGATGCTATTAAAATAAATAAATAAAATATGAGAATTTAATTTATCTTATTTTTCAATTATTTTATATTTCTTTACAATATTTATTTAAATCTAAATATATTCTATGTTAAATATGAGCATTATTTAATTTAAAATAAAATATTCTATTTATGTTGCAAGCAAAAATAATAATGTGAATTAAATGTTTTCTAATAAAAAGATATAACATCTAAAGCGATTCATGTGTTTTGATTATGATTTTAATTAATGCAACAAATGTGTATGTAATATAAATAATATTACATTGATATAATAAAATTTATGCTAATGAATCATTTTTATGTGTTAATTTACAATAATATATAAGAAATAGCTTATTTTGATTATAAATTTTTTCTATTATGATTATGTATCGATAAAATATAATTAGAAAATTTAAATATCTTTTATTCATAAATATCTTTAATTTCATAGAGAAATACTAATAAAATATCAATTATTTAAAATTGTAATTTAAAATTATCAAGAATTTTATTTTCAAATATCTAAAGCTATTTTCAAATAGATGATAAAAAATTTATTATCCGATAAAACTGTCAAAATTAATAAACCAGAAATAAATTTGTATGTATTCTTTGTTGTTTATCTTATTTCAACTTATGTTATGTCTTTATCATTTATTAATCGATGACTCTCACAATAGCTACTTTCATTTATCTTTGGTTCTGTCTATTTTAGTCGATTTATTGTTCAAACGTAATGCATAGATACACAGTCAATATTAATTTATATCAAAGTTAACTAGTGCTTCGTTCTTATGTCGAATTATTAATTACTTATTGTCCGAGACAAAATATATTATAAGTGTTGAATAAATATAACGTAAGAATTATTAATATTCACTTTAATTAATGAAATGCATAAATAAATATCAGTAAATAAGTAGACGATATTCGAATATCATTAGTCATGTTAACATATAAAAAAAAGCTATTTTAAAATATACTAATTACTAGTATAATTATTCGATATACATACATACATACATCCGATAATCATATTACTATATATTTATTTCAATAATTTAAAAAAAATTTAAAGAATAATTTGAAGTTAACGATTTTATATCTAAATAAATACGTATTTTAATATTCATTATTATAACCTTGTTCTATAACATTAATGAAATTGTTTTTTATTATTGTATTCGTTATCGATATTGTATACTTATAATATTATATACATGTACTTTTTTTTTCGTATCTATAATTATAAATATTCATGCAAAACCTTGAAATTTATTGATACGATTTTG
The DNA here is from genome assembly GCF_014066325.1 of Apis laboriosa. Taxonomy (NCBI): domain Eukaryota; kingdom Metazoa; phylum Arthropoda; class Insecta; order Hymenoptera; family Apidae; genus Apis; species Apis laboriosa. The sequence goes on from NW_025223857.1 coordinate 3,897,333, forward strand.
ACAATCACATAAAAAAGTGCTATAAATATATGCCATATGAATGCCAACATTCAGTGCACATTTGACAATAGTGGAATTTTATGCTGATTGGAAATTTACACCGATTGAATTATGAAAAAGTTAACACATTTACCTTTAGTAACAAGATTATCTAAAAATATAATACGAATATTAGGATGTAACGAAGGATTTATGACATTACAAGGTACAAATTCATACCTTGTTGGTACTGGCAATAGGTAATAAAAATCAGATTCATAAGTTAAAAAGATTAGAATATTTTGTAATGTTTATTATTATTATAGACGTATATTAATCGATACAACTGAAAAAAAAACTGCAAATGATTATATAAAATTATTATGTAGAGTGTTAAAAGAAGAAAAAGCAACTATTGAACATTTATTAATTACTCATTGGCACATTGATCATTTAGGAGCAGTGAATTCTGTTTTAAATATGTTAAAAACTATAAATACAAAAATAAAAAGTACAGTATGGAAATTTCCAAGAACTCCAGATGATAAAAATTCAAGAAACATGGAAAATTTATTTAAATGGGAAAAATTAACAGACAAACAAATTATAGAAGTAGAAGGTGCTAAACTTGTTGTGGAATATACTCCAGGACACGCAAGTGATCATGCTTCCTTTATGATGGAAGATGAAAAAATATTATTAAGTGGAGATTGTATTCTTGGAGAAGGTACTGCTGTATTTGAAGATTTAAATACTTACATAGCTACTCTGAAAAAAATGTTGACAATGAAACCAAAAATTATCTATCCTGGACATGGACCAATAATAGAAAATCCAGAAAATATAATTAATTTTTATATTGAAAACCGATTAAAAAGAGAAAATGATATTTTAAATATTCTAGAACAAAATGCAAAAAATAATACATTGTCTGAATTGGATATTGTAAATCATTTATACACGGTAATGATTATTTTTTCATTATATCTGTACCTATTAGAATATAAAATATAGAAAACTTGATGTTTTTAGGAAGTTTCATCAAAGAATATGAGTAAAGCAGCAGTCTATACTGTAAAAGGTCATCTTGACAAATTATTAAAAGAAGGTAAAGTGAAAGGTGAAACAGGAAAATGGCAAATTATGTAACTAATGTTACTTAAACAAAGTTATTTAATTTAAAATTATGAATTGTCAAATAATATATTGCAATTGTAAAATAATATCTGTAAATATGATATAAAATGGACAAAATATAATATTTTATTGTTTTATTGTTTATTTGTATTCTAATACTAAATCCATACCCATGTCAGTTGAGAAAATTATTGAGAAAGCGATGCTGTGAAACATTTATTCGACTTATAGGAATAAAATGATAATACATTATTCATGAATTTTGTTTTTCAATGTTTAGGCTGACAATGCTAAAAATGTGCGTACACTGTACAATAATTGTTACAAAGAATTTCACATAGTATAATGATCTGTTTGTTTGATTAATGTAGATTAATTTTTAGTCTTTTCATTTTTTTTTTTTTTTAAGGATTGATTAAAACACGTGACACGTGAATAGATGCTCGATATAAAATATATACTTTGCTACAAAGACATATCACGACAATAAACGTTTCAATATCTTCATTATAAAATCTGTTCTCTACTAAATAATATTGGCGAGTATTCATACACGCGGTATATAGCACCCCTTATTTTGAACAAAGGGGAAAACCCCAATGTAACATGATGTTACAAATATATGTGTATATATATATATATATAGATTTCGTTTATATCTTTAATAAGCTCACTTCATCTGATCATTTATTTTTCTCTTTGGATAAACGTAAAAAATATATATATATATATATGTATATATATATATATATAAATCTCACAGTAATATATATTTCTCTATATTATTATTTTTCATACCGACATATAATATAATCTCTCTGTCGTTTTGTATTTGTCTCGCATGTTATCGATAACATCATCAACGCAATCACATAATATTCTATCAATTGATATTAATTATCAACAAAAAAAATCTTAATTATTAAACAACATACGAAATATATTATACTTAAAAACATATATAATAGAAACGACATCAAACAACAAGATGATTCATTTGTTAGAATGAAATCAAGTCAAGAAAAAAGATGTATTAATGTATTAATGAATTCTCGCAGGATTCTAGTTCAAGGTACTGTGAAAAAACGTAAGTTTACTACACTCAATTCCCATGGCTCCGTTTAGAGTTGAGTGGGGTCAGTACATTGATTATTACAATACATGTACACGCGTATTATATTTTACAATGCTCCTTTTCCATAGCGAGAAAGATCAATCTTAGATACTTTACAATAGAGAAAAGGCACCTGGATGCGCAAGAGACAATTGATGGAGATAAATAAAATGAATTATCACATTTGACAACTCGTAGAAAAAGGAAGATAAAGAAAACCCTAATTGTCGCGCTCTTGTGCGCCCGTCTTACTTAACACGATAAAAATTTTCAATTGTTACAAAGGTGGTGTTAACTTTGTCCATTTCCATCATATAAAAACGGATTTCATATCTATCACATACAAAGTCTGAAACGACAATGTGGCACAAATACATAACTCGTACCGAGCCAAGACTATATCTCTCATGCTCAATTTGTTGGAATTAATTATTTTTACTCGTTCTCTCTCTCTTTCTCTCTCTCTCGTTCGCTCGCTCACCCGCTCATTCGATCATTCACTCACTCACTTTCTTTCTTTCTCTCTCTCTCTCTCTCTCTCTCTCTCTCTCTCTCTCT
>NW_025223857.1:3900172-4055172 GCF_014066325.1 Apis laboriosa
TCTCTCTCTCTCTCTCTCTCTCTCTCTCTCTCTCTCTCTCTCTCTCTCTCTCTCTCTCTCTCTCTCTCTTTGTATCCAAAAAGTAAATCGAATACACAATTATATATTTTAATGACAAGAATACGGCAGTACTACATAAGAAAACCATTTTGAGGATCAAAGCAGCTCGGATTTATATAACTCAACAGATCATTCTCCGACATCGAGGTAAGCTCTTGAGGCAACATACCATCTTCCTGTTTTCTAACCGTTGTACCATTCGTACTGTTTGCCGTATTTGTTATAGGTGGGTTTACATTTTGTCTGTTAGGTGTAACAGGTAAGGCAACCGGTGGTGATTTATTCGCTACCTGTTCAACAATATTATTCTGGTTGGAAGGTGATTTAGGCAAAATACCTTCCATAGCACTGTTCATTAATTGCGCACTTTGAGTAGCCACGCTGTTTAATATATTTTTTGTCGCGATAATGGCATGCGCGGTAGTCGTGGTAATAGGTCGATTATTAATAATATCCTGAGTAGCGTTAGTAATTACATTATTAATCGCTTGTTCCGCAGCATTGGTCAATCTTTGCTGCGATGGTTCTTGAGCCGCTCCACTCGCTAAAGCAGAACTAGCCTCGGCAACGAAGCCTGCCGGCTGATTTAACATAGAACCAATATCTTGCTGTACCGCCTGCTGCATCGCTTGAGCTGCTTGCGCTTGCTGAACCGCTTGTTGAACCGCTTGAACTTGTTGCACGACTTCCTGCGTTGCCTGTTGTACCGCTTGCTGAACCACTTCCTGCGTAGCTTGTTGTACAGCCTGTTGAACGGCGGGTACGGCCTGAACTTGTTGTACCGCTTGCACTTGTTGCACAGCTTGTTGGACAACTTGTGCGTGCTGCACCACGTGTTGAACGACTTGCTGTTGTGCCTGTTGTACCGCTTGTACCGCTTGTTGCTGAGCCTGAGCGACAACTTGTTCAACTTGTTGTTGCGCATGCGCAACAACCTGTTCCACTTGTTGCGCTTGCTGCATTGCTACAACATCTTGCTGTATAAGAGCCGGAATCTGCGGAATATGCTCCGCCGCTGTCGACATAGTCTCGTTCGTAACTTGTAACGGATTATGAGATGGTACACTAACGTTAGAATTCGACGTACCGGTCGCAGTCACAGTTGATTCCTGGATCGGCGGCAATAAAGCGGCGTTGATAGTGGTGAGCAAACTGTCGCCATTAGCCTGCTCTGGAACCACAGATGCGGGCGATGAAACGGACGTTGCGCCATTTCCTGGTAAAGATGGCACGGCCTGTGGCGGCATCAACGCTTCGAGAAGCATCGTCTTGACCGGAATGGGTGGGCTAGTTCTACTTTGTTGGGGACTCGAGATCGTTTCGTGATCAGTAACTGCGGAAACATGACTCATTATGGTATTATTATTAGGATTCACGGTACGCAGGGGCGACACCAACTGATGAGATTCAGCGCCAGAATTAACGAGAGTATCTAATTTGACGCCTGGAGAGGGAGAAGCTAAAATATTGGAAGCTTGTCCTTGTTGAGGTTGTCGTCCTGTGGTAATAATGGAAGCTCGTTGCTGTATAGTACCTACAAATCCGTTTTCTTGATTCTCAGCCTCTTTGACGTTAGACTCGATATGATTAAGGTATTTCTCTACGCTATGTCCACTCTGCGCAGGCAGTTGTCCGTTCGGCGTGGCGGTAAAATTTGACAGTGTATCGAACTCCGTCTGATGATGCTTCATGCGAAGATCAACAACACCGCCACCCTGAAGACTTCCGTTAGGAGTGCCTTCTACCGGCAATATTGAGTTAGTTTCTTTGTTGATATGATGAGGACTTAGAACTTTGACTTGAGACGAGTCGTGCATACCTCCGAACGCGTTCTGGTGAGTCGAAACCATCGACAACTGATGCTGGTTTCGCATTAGATCTACCACGCCGAGAAGATTGACCGCTTCCTGTACAGGTGAACCATTCGCCGCTACAGGAACCGATCTGATCATATTAGCCTGTGGTGTTTCCCTCGAGTTCTCGCTCACGAGCTGTTGCAATGGACTGGTACCCGTCGAACCATTCGCGGTCGGGGTCGGTATGCTTTGCATGCTGTTCTCGCTGATCATACTATTCTCACTGTTCTCGTCCAGGACCTCGGTCTTCAAATTATCTAACAAACTCAATTGAAGATTCGAAGATGATCTACGACTTAGCAGCGGATTCGCAACCAAAGCCGGTGGTGGCATCATCACGTCGGGCGGTGAATTTTTGCAATTAGGACTTTGCGCCGCCCACATCATAACCGATGTTACCTGAGACGATGCTGTCACCGGTGGTGGGCTGGGATCGTTCTTAAGCGCCTCCGTTTTTTGGGACGCTGCTTGTTGCGGTGGTATAGTTGTCAAGAAATTTGCCGTTCCCGCGGTTGCTTGCGTAATCAGAGCTGAAATATCATCATTTTCAATATAACTCTCGCCATACGCTTTTCTAACAATACATATATATATATATATATATTAATAACTTCGTTCCATTATTACTTCCTTACTTCACGAGCAATTTTACTTATGTTCAAAGATAGAAAATTCTTACTTACTGTTCGGTGATACACCTTTAGTCAGGGGCACCGCTACAGGAGACGTTGCTAGTGCAACCTCACCATTCGTGGTGGACAGAGGTGGAGTTATTGGCTCAACTTTACCCACCGATGGTTCGGGTGGCGTGGACGCAGCGGTATAAAGGAACGTGTGAGGCTCGCTCGTTTTTCCCGAGGATACCGCGTACAATTTAACGCTAACCGTTTCTGAGGGTGCCAGATCTTGTCGCCTGTACGCCGGCACGACGCAAACCAGATGAGTTTGTTGCAGGAACTCCTTGTCAGGTAGAACGGCGCATTCCCAATGAGGTTCCAAACTGCTCGACAGATTGTCGTTGTCCAGTTGAAATACGACCCGTGTATCTTTCAGAAAGTTCTTCCCGAGTATAAATAATTCTAATCCTCCGGTACACGGACACGACGTGAGCGATTTCTTACAGATCTCCGGTATTCCCGGCGGTTGGGCTGAAACAAGAAAGATCGATCGAACATTAATTTCTCTATTTTTCTCGTCCCGGCCAGTAACGAATCGAAGATTCGCAAACTGCTTACTGCAAACTATCGGTTGCGAGCAAACTTGCAACGTTTCCGTTGTGCCGTCGGGATGGGTGATCGTGGTGCGAAATACCATACGACAACGAGTCGATTTCTTCTTGCTGCGCCCCTGAAGCACCCCGGCTTCCTGAGGGAATCTGTGCTCCACGTCGACGTTACGTTCTTTCAAAATGCCCACGCAATCGCACGTCACTATCATATCCTTGGCCGGATCCATGTCCACCTCGATCACGATCGTGCCGTCGATCTTGCGCTCTACGCACGGCGTCGAATTTTTGCCGCTCACGCGGCACGCTTGATAAAACATGTGGGGCGCTACACGGCCGAGATCCGTGCCAATGAAAACTTGAAGCGTGGTCGGTTTGTCGTAGCCGACCAGGCGGACGATCGGGAATCCGTTCCCGGTTCGATCCTTCACCGCCCCTCTCGAGCCTTCCGTCTGGTAACGAGCCCTGTGCTGTTGCTCCGGTTGACAGATAATTTGCAATTGCGCCTTCCCATCGGCGGAAGAGTTACCTGAAAGTTGTAACGAAACGAAAAATTTGTATTAAAAAATATGTGTTCGCTCGAAACAAACGGCAAATCATAATTAGACGGATATAATTTGGTTTTAATAATCGTCGAGATAAAACGATTATCTCGATTTAATCTCACGTAAAAATTTCTTCTTAAAGGGGCCAACTTGAGAAATAGAATTGCGTAACCGACTCCATTCTAAAGATAAAGTCGATGTATAATTATATCGCTTTATCGCGAGGAGACGAAACCAACGGGGGGGCGATATCAACGATAATTTGACGAGCGGAAGAAGGATCGAGTTCTCATTTTAATAAAAGCGAAGGGGGAAACAGAAGCGCGTTACATAAACTCTCGTTTGACCTACATTCGATATCGCGTTTCGATATCGGCGAAAGAATATCGATGATTTATTTTATTACCCACCACAAGGTTTCCTAAAACAAAACGCGGAAGATAACGTATCGCGTTTGCGAGAGGTGAAAAATTTCGTCGGAAATAGGCTCGATCGGGTCTACTGCGTGGTCGGTAATGAAGTGTCGCGAGCAAACAACCACGATCGGGGGAAGTGGTGAGTGGCGAAGGTTATCGGTTTGCATCATCCTCTAATAAGATCGCACAGTCGCGTTGAAAACCTCTCGTCTCTTCTCGCTTTCTCGCTCCCCCTCGCTCCTTCTCGCTCCTTTGTTTACATCTTCGTATCCAGATGCAAACAGGCACCGATCTTCACGCGCGAATTACGCTCCCCGTACGATGATTTATCTAACAAAGGCAAACTCGCGCCTCCGTCAAAATTTACAATTAACACGCGGCCGACAATATAAACAGCCGAGCGGCGCGCACCGAATCGGCCTCGGCGAATCGAAATTCTTTCAAATTCTCTTGTAAACTCTTCGTTTCGAGAAATTCATCGAGATCCAACGAGCGACGACGCCGGCATCACGTTATCTCGCGACCTCGCGCGGACCTCGGTATCTCGACCAAAAAACCGCAATATCAACGGCAATAAATTTTCAAATCCGTCTATCCGAGAGAGAGAGCAAGCAAGTTTCTCCGTCTCGACGACGATCGATAAATTTAGCGCCACCAGCGTTTCGAATTAAGATTTAAACTTTACGGATTCAAACGATTTTTAAACAATAATTATCCTCGAGTAACTCTTTCTTTTTTCTCCCTCTTCCTTATATTTTCCTTATATAAACTCGAAATGAAAATATCCATCAATCTCTAAAGAAAACTCCACGAATTTTTATTTACAAAATTTAAAAATCATCGCGATCGAACGCGTATATCGCGAATCCCCTCCTTCCCTCCCTTCCTTCCCCTCGTGAAATCTTTAACGAGGTAAAAAAAAAAAAAAAAAAAGAAAGATAAAGAAAGAGATAAAGAATAAGAGACACGTGTCCAACGTGGCAAACGTACACAATTGAGAGGTGAGGGTGACAGGACCCTGTTGAGCCGTGGACGTCCTCTTGGCGAGTACGCCCAATCCGGACCGAGATCTCGAGACCTCGACCACCCTCCCCGTTCCTCCATTTCCCTGCCTGTTCCCGGAGATCGTGGCCAATCCGCCTATCCCGTTGGACGCGCCTCTCGTGGCGCCCTTCGCCTCCGGGCTTGTCGCGTGTCCAACCTCCGGAAAGGCGAAGTTCGCGTCCTCGGACTCGAGCTTGATGTCCATCTTCCTCCTCTTCGAGTCTTCCTCGCCTGCTCCGTTCCAAGCCTGTTAACCAACCAAGCAAAACGGATTCATCCAGAGGGGCATTTGTCTCGCTCGTATGCGGCCGCCAATTTAACGAATCAAACCGATGATGATCGGTAGGGGAGGGGAGGGGAGGGAGGAGGAGGAGGAAGAGGAGGAGAAGAGGCCCGGGTTCAACCACCGTTAGAGACCGGTCACTGGCGTCGAACGCAACGACCGATCCCGTGGCGGCTACGCGTGATCGCGTTAGATGCACGTGCACCATGCGCGGCGTGGCGCGCATTTTGAAGGGGAAGCAAGCGGCGGTTCGTGAGTTTGAACCGGGGGAGGGTGATGCCCTCTTGGGAAACTTGGATTGTCGGAGGGGATGCGATCTCTTCGGCTAATTTCGGGGCAAGGAAATAGAAGGAGGTTTTCGAAGGACGAAATTGGGAAGGTTTTAACGAGAAGGAGATTCGTCGTTGTTTCGAAAAATGATGCTATATTCGAGAGACGAATTCTTGAGAATTGTTCTTCTTTGATGGAGTAGTTAAAGTAAAGTCGGGTAGAGAAAGATGGAAGTATAATTTTTTTACAATTTTTTTCTTCTTCTCTCTGCCTCGGTTTTTTCTTTTTTTTTTTTTNTTTTTTTTTTTAGACTTCGAAACGCTTCTGTGTCTGAAATATTGGGCCACGATATATTCAATATCAAGCCGCTCGTTTAATATTTACGGACGCAATTATCGCGGACACGCGTCGCGAGCAGAGCATTTTATTAAAATCTTTTTTAATCTTCACGAGGCTTACAGCAATAGTTACGTACGCTAACGTTTGCCATTCTTATCCATATATCGTGTTGTTACGCAATACGCGAATAAGTTATCATTGCATGTATCGATATCGATCAAAACTGCTCACCGTAGACGAACGCGTATTTTTGTAATGTACGATGATGGCATCGCGAGGAGACAGAGAGAAAGAGAGAGAGAGAGAGAGAGAGAGAGAGAGAGAGAATAGGGAATGTGAAAAAAAAAAAAGAAAAAGAAAAGAAAATTAATTTTTTTCCCGAGAATCTTGAGAAGATACTCGTGAGAAGAAGAAAAAAAAAAAAGAAAACAGAAAAGAAAAAAGAGAAAAACAATTTCTTTCGAGTAGAGTATCGAGAAAGATAATATTTCTTTCGCGTATATTGAAAAGATATGAAGCGAATAGATTTAAGAGTGAACAATATTCGTGAAAACAACATTCTCGAAAATTTTATTCTCTCAATTCTCGGTATTTGCGTCTATTCTCGTAAGAAGAATAAAAAGAAAAGGAAAGAGAAGCGATTTCTTTCGAGTATCAAGATACTAAGCGCGCGTTTCTGATAGTTGCATCCACCCATAAAAATAGGTGATAAGTAAGTATGGGGATGACCAAAACAATTTCGAGATTTTCCTATGCGTTTACGGGTAAAGTTTTATTTTTCCTCTCCTTTCTTTCCGAATTCTCAATAATAGAGAAAATTTGCCGACTAGTGCAACAATATGCTGCACGATAACGGCGCAAATATAACGCCATTTTGCGGCGATAATCGTCGATAACACTATTCTGTCAGTCGCTTTTGTCACGTTCATGATAACCCGTCGCAACACATAAACAAAATTCTAAACTATCGAACGTTAACACGTGATAAGTAAACGTGTTTCTGCCACTATTTAGACGTTTAACGGTATTTAAGGAATTATCCTTTTAATATATTTACTCTATCTTGAGTGTGTACAAAAAAATATATATATACTTCATGGAAAAATATAGTATGAATTGTAAGAAATTTTTTTTATAGTATAACTCCATTGATCATTTTAACCAGTACTTTGGATATTTTACGGACAATCATTCACAAAAGTTTATGTTTTCTTTAATGCTGGATTATTTTTATTAAAATAAATTACACGCAATGCAATAAAATATTTATTTTTTAATAAAAGAGTTTATAAATCATTTTATTGTGAAGTAGTTTTGATAAAATTTTTTATGAATGACTGCGCGTTTTTATATTCTTCTTAATTGGACGAACATTCGTAATTTCGAGATAGAATAATTCTCTTACGTACGAGATAAATAGGCATATGCCTATGCTATCGATTGCAAGCTTGAAATCATCTTTTCATCTTTTCTTAAAATTTTTATTATACTGTTTTATAAAAATATACTGTCACAACGATAATAATCACGGTAATAATCTTAATATCTTTCATTTTCTGATATCGTTTTCGTATTATTCATTTCGTAAAACGTACGTTCCTATGTAACGATCAATTTTATTTTATATTTAGAATCATCGATGATATACTACTCACGATGAATGTACGTGTTTTACATTGTATTCCAAGTTAAACAATACAATAAAATTTCTAAAGTACGCAAAATTTTAAGCATTAGCTCGTCTTAATCCTTCTCGACGTATCGATCAACGATTAAATCTTTTCAAATCCGACAATGCTCGATCTTGTTCTGTTATTTTATCAATAAACGTTTCAATAAGATATATGCGGTCAAAAAGTTCAACATCGATATTAAATAGTTGACAGAGTCTCTTTTTATGTTCGATGATTAATCAAAGTATATAAAAATGATTTAATAAAATAAGCGACATTGATATGAATTAGCACGATTTAATAAGTAATATTTTATCTCTTCTCTAATATAAAATTTTAAAATAAGAAATATTAAATGCACGTAAAGTGTAATTTATTGCATGGTGAATAAAACGAATAAATTTTTTTCATTTTATTTTAATATTAAAAAAATAAAACAATCAACCCTTAATTTTTCTATTGATTTATCTAAGTATCACAGAAAGGAAATTTGTAAAAAAAAAAAAAAAAAACTGCTGAAACTTAAAAGATAAAAATAAAATCAAAATACATCATATACTTTGAAATCAAACCCAAATAAAAGATTGATAAATGTTCCAGAAAAATGTGCTTGAAAGATATCAAGTATATTTGCAAATCATGTTTTAAAATAGATTTAGCAAAAAAGAGACAGATGACTGGTCTCATGACTAGATTAAAAGTTGTTTATTAATATTTTATGATGCATAATACTGTTAATGTTAATTTAGATCAACATTGTTTCCGTTTTGATAAAGAGTCATAAAACACGTACATCCTTCTAAACCACGGTAAACAAATATTAATTTTTTATCATGAATCTCTGAGCAGCCTATCTTCCTTCTGAAACTAACCTTACCTTTTTCATATTTTTCATTCGTGCATTATCAATTTAATCCTCGAATACATTATCTAAACTTATTTAACGCAAATAAAATTTAACTTCAAAATCGTATAAATTTTTCACCAAAACCAATTTAAACTTACAGAGGACTGTAATTAATCCTTGAGTATCCACATCATATATTTCTTCCAATAATTTCACGTCAATTCAATATTTAAATATTCCGTATAAAGTATTAGTATTATTACCAACCAAAAATATGAAGAATCCAAAGCAATTTTACTCTCTTCTCTTCCATGAAGAGAATTAAAATACAATAGAGAAAATATAGAAATGGGTATCCGATTGTCGGCAAAAAGATCAAAGCGTAATAAAAATTCCAAGCGAACAAAAGGATGATTTCGAACTTGTCCAATCGCGACTCGCACATTTCTATTACCATATCATACTTTACTAACGTTTGCGTTGGTGAGGTGTTGATGACGATCCTCGAAACCGAGCCCGGAATCGTTCGAGTTATCGCAACTGTCTTGTGCCGAATTGGCCCTCGCCCCGTGCTCATCCGAGTTTCGTAAGGATCCCAGTGGTATCCTCGGCTGTGGCTGTAACTGGGGTTGCTGCTGCTGCTGGCGTTGCTGATGGCTTATTCTCCTAGAGGCAGAATGCGCACGGTTGCTCGACGTGACGGTGCTTCTTTGAACCGATCCTGTCACCGCTGACAACCTTTCTCCTGCATTGTAACCTGAAATCAAAATAAAATTGTCAGTTTTGGAAATGGAATGGTGTTATCCTATTTTCTATTTTCTTAAGGATTGAATCATTCGTTGTCTTAGTCAGTATTTGTCCCAAGACCCTTGATTCATATTTTCCTTTTGAAGGTAATCTTTTGAACTTCACTATTTCTGTTATCTTAATCGTTTCTTCGAAGATCGTCCGTGATAAAGAATTTTAATCTGGTTAGAAGGCCAAAAATAGTTCTGTTATTCAATCTGTAAAGTTTTGAAAAATTTTTGATTAATCGCAATTACATCGAAGATAATGATTTTACTTAAGGTTAAACTTGAATAGGAAATGGCACAAATTTAACGTGAAAAGTTATTTTGGCGATTTTTAAGGAACTGCAACACGAATCTTTGTAAGTTTAAATCAAGCAATTTCACTCTGTTATCTTATTCTGTCACGCATAATGATTTATAAAATATGAAGCGTTAATGAAACGACGATCAAAAATTTTACGAATACGACAAGAATGAAAACAAGTCGATCGACAATGAATCGACACCTCCAACTGTTTTGAATAAATAATTTAATTTGAACGACCGTTTAAGATTCTTCGACGATCTTATTCATAGCGTTGCTGACAATTTCTGCTTGGCCCAAAGCTTTTGAAAAAGGACGAGTGTGGATAATTTCGAGGACAGATCGATAGAGCGAGCTGGCTCGAGAATAATATAATTTCTAAAGTGCAGGCGAGAGATAATACATTATTAAAATTTTACAGTAATACGCTATATAATTTACATATGTTTTTAATAAAGAGATTGCAAAGAGAATCGATAAATTTGAAATTTATTAGAAATATAAAAATATAAAATTACGAACTGGACTTTAACACTGTGATTAATTTTATTTGATTTTTGAAATTGGAACTGACTATAGGCGAAAACGTCATTTTATTTTATGAAAGAAACAGAAAAAAAAGTTCCTTTTGTTATAGTTACTTTAAACTTTTCGCTGGTAAGTATAGCAAATATGATGCATTGATAAATAGTAAAAAGACGTAACAACGCTTAAATAGCATCTATAACACCATCCATGTGTCTTAACGAAAAGAGTAAATTTTTAATCTCGCCTAAGATTAAGACATCTACAGTATACCAATTGTCGATGATGTAAGGCACCAAAATAGGCAAATAATATATCTCAATTTTTCAAGATTAAATTTTTAATTACTTTTTAAGTGATATTTTATAGTCGAAAGCACTTAGTTCGTGTTTAATTAAAAAAAGAATCATCTAACATTATTGACGTCTTCAGACGGTTCGTCGAAGAGGACTGTAAACAAATATTCTGTCCAGTAAAACAAACTTAGGAGTATCGCGTAAATTTCTCTCTTTTTTTTCCAGCGTATAAAATAATCGCATTCCGGTTAACGACAGACGAGAAACTCGGTTAGACGAGGAACATTTAACCGCGATGAAACCGCTCGTGATTTTCATTTTTCCATGGCGGCCGATACACACGGCTCAGACATCGAACCGTACAAAGTCCGAGATCGATGATTCTCTCTCTCTCTTCGTAGCCGGGGTAAAACGACGAGTTTATCTCCCGACGATTAACCAACGGAACGCGCCGCCGATCAACAAACGGAACGGAACAATACCCGCGTATCGAGGATTGATTTTTACTTACTTTTTATTTATTCCCTTTCATTCTTTCTTGCTTGCCTTCTCATTTATTTTTATTTTACAACGATAAAATACGCTTCGAGACGAGAGTTTTCTGCCGATTTTGAAAAAAAGTTTTTAACACTTTAACATTTGACATTGGAGGATATATATATATTGAATATACTTTGACGAAGATTTTGATAAAATTTCGCGACGCTCTCTGAAATGTTATTTAAAATTTCTTGATACGAAAAGTTTAGAATTAAATATTATTTTAACAATTATTATTTTCGTCACATCGAAACTAATATTTTCACAACGCTCCACCGATAAAATTTCGCTATACACAGCACAATATACTGAATACAAATCAATCAATTTATTCCTAATCGTGTCGTTATAAATAAATCATCCTCGCCTTTTTTCATTCGAAAGGAAATTTAACCAAATTCAACAATAACGCGGCATCCATTTAATACAAGTTTAATAATAACAATTAATAATAACAAAAATTATTCTTCCTCGCTTTATTCGCGAGGAAGAATCCACGAGATAGAGTCAACCTCGAGAACGAAGATAAACACGGAAAAATGCATTGGAACTGGTGAAAGAGAGATTCGGAAAAGGAAATATCGAGAAACTAACAGAGAGAAAAAGAGAGAGAGAGAGACATGGAAACAGAACACGTAGAAGCGAGAAGGAGGAATGGCGAGAGAGAGAGAGAGAGAGAGAGTGATATCGGTGTCTATCTATAGAAGCTCGACTACTGGATGGGATAATTGCGTGGGGGGTGAAGTTGCAATCGCACATGCAACTGGTGGTGAGGGGTCTCACCGCCGCCGCCAACAGGGGGTTAGGCAGGCGTAATGGGCGCGTGCACACACGTGTAAGGTGCATCTATGTGATCGTCGAGGAAAATCACGGGACGATGTCAACGACCCACGCTCGCGACGATCTTCATCGTTTTCAACCTCGATGCCTCGCGACGTCCATCGTCATCGTCGCCTCGCGGCGACACACAAGCGGCTACGCCTCGTTATTTCGCTTTTTACCCGACGGATAAATCGCGGCCTCTGCAAGGAATTTAATTACGAGCTCCGGGTGTAATTACTGGCGCGGGTGTAATACGGAGGTTGGGTTTTGTAGATCCACCGCGAGTCGGTGCATTTTTTTTTTCTCCCCTTTTTCTCTTTTTTAAATAAATTTGCTTTTTTTCCATCCCGGACGGAATTCGATCGGTTCGCGTCGCCGAGGAAGAGTGAGAAAATAATGCAAATGTTTGGTTATGTTAGGTGTTTCTTTTTTTTTTTTTTTTTTTTTCCCTTTTTTTAGAGCAGATTAATGGAATAATTCGAATAATTTTTGTTTCGAAGCTATTTTTTTTACTTTTTTCAAGGGGGGAAGAGGGGTTTTTCCAGGAAAAGATATTTTACGTGTGAGTTTTTGGTTAATGTTTCTTGTTACAGAATAACAAGAGATAAGAAATCATTTGTGAAATCTTTCAATTGCAGAATATGAAAGGCCGATTTATGAAATCTGCTATGTAATAATCGGTTAGATCGAATGATTTCAAGGATATATATATATATATACGAAGCACGGATATAGTAAGCATTCGAAGATAAAAGAAATTCGTCCTTTTTTTTTTTTTACCTCATTCGTTATTCAATTCGCTGATAATATATTATGTATTTCTTTAATTCTATCGTAATCTCGCGGAGAAATCATTTATTATACGTAATTATTTAATAACACTCTGATTGATAACATTAGAATTATTAATAACACTCATATTAACAGATTTTTTTTTTTTTCATTTCTTAGTTTTTTTAATTTGATTTAAATTAATTGGTTAAGTAGTTAAGTTGGATAATCTGGAGAATTGTAGAAAAATAGCGTAATTAATAACATACTTACTTATTAAAAGCGAATATATCGCCTTGTAACAGTTCCAGATGCGTTGAATTCGATTTCATAAAAATTTTACTTAAAATTTAACGCGATGAATCCATTTCGAGTAATTCAAAGTTACGTCCCTACTTCCGTTCCAAAAACCAAACGGACCACTTAGGGTAATTGAAGGAGCAGCCATTCCAACACCGTTGCAATACATTAAAAGCATCGACGTTCCCCATAAATTGCACCCCGTTTATAGGTTACCCGTTTCGAGTTTAAACACGTTTTCCTCGGCCATTATCCGAAAAAGAACACGATCTCTGACCCGGTTCCGTAAATTCAATTAGAATCGGCAAACAAGGATTTTACATCTCTTTAGAAAATCAAGTTGAAACGTTAAAACGTTAGAAGAACGCTACAATCTTATCGCAATTCTTCAACGATATCGAACTGATGTCCGCAAAGATGTATATATACGAGGGAGGGAGCTGACTGTGAAAAAACAACCCCGAGAAGAACAACATTATAGACGAGATATAACAATCGTCGACGACGAGGATAAAGATGATAACGAGAAAGGGCAATGATCACGCGTTGGAGAAAACTGAAAAATCGAAATATTTCATCGAATCGATTTTTTTTCTTCTCCATTCAAATATGCAGCAAAAAGGTCGAAATTCAACGATCGATCGTTATCCTGGATCAACTCCTTCCTCAACCTTCGTTCAATTTTTCTCCTCTATCTCAACGGCCTTCGGAAAATCTAGATCACGAAATATTAAAATTACAATCGATTACTATTACCATAACGTCTATTATTGCCATTATCGAGCACAGATCTTTCCTCCTCTCAACTTTTTTCTCCTCCACTTCAACGGCCTTCGAAGAATCTAGATCGCAAAAATGATAAAATTACCATCATCATAGAGCATCGGCCATCAATTATTCCTTTCTTTATTCAATTTTTTTTTTCTAGTTTCCTTTTTTACCGTTCCTTCTCCCCCGCCTCGCGTCTTCCACCACGTCGTACGGTTTCTTCTTCTTCTTCTTCTTCTTCTTTTTTCCCCTGCTGATATTAGGCTCCCTCTCCCTCTCCTTCCTCCCCCTCTCTCTGCCTCTTCCACGCCGTGTATTTACGTCTCCATCGCTCGTCCTCGAACTCGTGCATTTGCGAGTGTACTCCCGATAACAGGATCGATAAACATCGTTACTATTACAAACAGCGCGTCGCGCTGTGCGCTAACTATGACGCCTCTCGAGTCTCAAGGATATTGTTACCTGCATCGATCCATTCTCTCTCTCTCTCTCTGCCGTGATCCTTATCACGTACGATCGGTAGCGTTCTCCATCGTGAGCGCGGAAGTGCACGCCTTCCTCAACACACGCAGCGCAGCAACCTTCTCATTTTCCTTCTCATTTTCTTTCGATCGCTAATTTTTCTTTTTTTTTTTTTTTTTTTTNTTTTTTTTTTTTTTTTTTTTAATGATAGATGTACACGAGATCACGTGGCACATTAATTCTGAATGGATGCATGTTTTAATGGATGAATAGAATGTATGGAATGGAAAATGGAAAGAGAGAGATGAGAATTTTTATCGATATATCTTCTGGAATAATAATAACGAAGATTTTATGATAACTCGAAAATTGATAAAAAAAATATATGAATGGATATGTTTTATTATATGGAAGAGGATAAATTTGTATCTTTTTTTCCCCTATTTAATTTATATTATCGTAAGTTGGATTTGATAGGATATAAAATATTTTTCAAAAGTTTCGTTTTCCATATTTTTTATCGATTCCTTTGTTCCGTTTGAGAATCTATCACGATTCTCGATCTCATGGTCGTGTCTCACGGTCCATATCGAGAATCATAATCAGATAGAAATAATTAGTTGATTGTTTCGATTATATATTAGATTATAGGCCCGATTGTCAACTGTTTCGAGATAATGATTAGAATTAATACCCTCGTGTTCTCGGTTTCTTTTCTTTCTTTTATATTATTTTACAAGCTCTCTGATATCTTTGAAGAGTTTCTTATTATTTCTTTCTGGGTATTACACAATATAGATCTACGTGAGAAATATATGATAATAAAAAAAATTGTAAAAAAATTTCTGTCATATAAATAGATTACTTTACCAGTTTAATCGCAATTTAAACAACATTGGATCAGTTGCCTGTCTATAAGTGGCGATAGGGCGATTTTTCTTAAATCTCAGCCAGATAAAGCACCTCCTTCTTACTCGCTCATTAAAAACAAACAAGTAAACACCAATCCAACATTGCTTCTC
Organism: Apis laboriosa; assembly: GCF_014066325.1. Classification (NCBI taxonomy): domain Eukaryota; kingdom Metazoa; phylum Arthropoda; class Insecta; order Hymenoptera; family Apidae; genus Apis; species Apis laboriosa. The sequence continues at coordinate 3,915,332 of NW_025223857.1, forward strand.
CGATCCAACATTTCGAGTTTTATTATATTCTTTTCTTCGACCGTGCCACCTTAACTGTTTTTCATCGTTCCGATAGTTTCTTATCTTTCAAATTCCATCGCTTTCACTGGAGAAACCCGTATTAACCATCCATCGACTATTAACCGTTTCCTTGGGGCGTTCCATTAGATATCCGTCAGAAAAATCTAATTTACCGTTAGAATTAGAAAATGTGAAGCTTTCCAAAATTTTCACATTTGTCTGGAGGATCGACGGTTTCTTGCGACAGAGAACTCGGATGACACTCATCCGGCACGGCTCACGACACCGGCCGATAGCCTATTTCAGGGGCCCCGATAAGTCGGTAAAATCTGGATGTAACCAGAGGAAAGAAGGGAAGCGCCGGAATATAGAAAGCGAGAACGGATAAACTCGTCTATGGGCGATGCTCGAAAACCGATAAGGAATTCTGCTTTCGACTGCATCGAGTACAATCTTAATTTCGAGTTTTTCGTTAATTAATTAAAATTATACACGGTAAGAAATTCCATCCAGAGGATAAAGACTGATCGAGAAAAAATTGTGCGTATGATGAGCGTACTATACTTGTTTTCTTTTTTTCAATTTTCTTAAATTTCACAATTTTTGAACGGAATTATATACATATTTTCAAGTTAAAATTATATTCTTTACTCTTCAAAAAATAAAGTTTGATCGTTTATCTATTCGAACATGTTGGATCATGTTGAATTTGGATAAATAATTCGAATTACGGGAAGACTCAAAGTTACGAGTTAAGGGATTAATCGAAATGCGAATATAACAAAGTTCTATTGTAATAATATATCTATAAATCTTCTTTACTGATAATCGGCATTCAGAAAACTGTCAAAAGAAGCTTAAGAAACGTCATCGGTAAAGACAGCTGTGTCAATAGTTGAGATAGTTTCGAATATCGTAAGAAGCAGAATTGATCGTTAAGAAAACGATATAACAATTATAATTTAATTCCTTCTTTTCCTCTTACAAGAATTGCTTAAGACGACTATTCCAATAATTATCCGCGACGAGTTTAAAGATGGACGATGCACGGTCGATAATTCAGAACGAGAGGAGCTATTTTCGATTATAACGACCTTTGACTTTTACAAGATTCGAACAAAATTCGGATCACGGCTCATCATCTTCGTCGACCATTTAAAATACAGATCGTGGCATCGTTTTCGTCGATGAAATTGAAAGAAAAGAAGAAGAAGAAGAAGAAGAAAGACGCTCGATCCACGTAACCTCGAGAGTTCGATCTATATAAATGGGAACAATCACAACAGAAGAATTAACATTTTAATAAATAAATATTAACTTTTTATCGCGACTGGCTCGTTATCAAGATTTGTTATATATATTGTCTGCACGTGGAGAAATAGAGAGAGAAAGAGAGAGAGAGAGAGAGTATAGCGTACGATTCGCGCATTTTATCGATATCCTCTGTGTATAATATCGAGTGAGTCAACGCACCTTTTAATCAGATCCCTCCTCCCCTTGCCTCTCCTTCTCTCTCTCTGCTCCCTCTCCCAGTCACACCGCGTACAGATATGCTTGTAAATGATAGTCGGGCATATCACGTATGTCAACTTGTCTCGATGTTATTTACGTAACAATGAAAAGAAATAATCGAGTCGGTCTCTCTCGCTTATCGATAATTCCGCGAGGCAGACGATTAGTTGGCACACGTACTCCGCCTTGGCGACGGGCGAAAAACAGTGGCCTGATAAAAGGCGAGGTATATACTTTTTCAGAAGAAATCGCACTCCGAATTTTTACATCTTATGTACGTCTCTCTTGTTTCTTTTCTTTTTTTTTTTTTTTTTTTTTCGAAATGCAGGATATCGTATTTGGATAATATGAAGTGACGAGAGTGGAATAAGAGTGAAATTTTTTTCTTAAAAACTCTCGAACAATGATCGAGAAACGCAATATTTTCGATCGATCGATAAAAAATTCTATTTTTCACTAGGAAACATCTTAATTTTAAATATAGAAGAATATTTTAAAATGCTTTTAAAGCTTTTTAAAAGCTAGAGTAACGCTTCACTCGATGCATTCTATTCCACCTACCGTCTATTAGATCATCGATGTAAAGTAAATATTTTTCTTCTTTACAATTTTGCACTAAATATATATACCAACCAACGTGACTAGACATTTCAGTGAACCAACTATACATTCGTTCAATACGTGTAACTAAATTTAAATAATGACTATAATCGACTCCAGTATCTGGAGGTCATCTCTGAACTTATTACATATAGTTACTCTTTTCTTATAACCAACTGTATTCGCTCGTGACAAGATAATATAATATCGAATAATTGTAATATCGATATATCTCCTGTTCCAGAAATCATCTTCGAGCGATTATTTACGGTTGGGAATCGAGACGGAAAGTCAGGTTCGATTTGGACGAGAGTCACGAATTCCCGTTCTAGAATCCATCAACTTTTCGAGAACAGTCGTCCAGGGCACCTCTTTCTCTCCGGTTAAGAGCTTAATCGAATTCTAGCCGCGTCGCCAGTTGTATCAAGTGTACTGTTAGACGAGCGTACACATATATATGAGCCGTGTACATATATATATATATATATATATATTGCTCAACAATGTGTACATGCACATTATTAATAAGCGTCATAGATTTCGCGCCAACGAGCACATGTTCGAAACACGTGCGTGTGGACACCCGTGGACACACGAGATTTCATCCGAATGGATGGACTGTGATTATGAAACAACTCGAGACATCGACATCGAGACGACACCGAACCATCAATGGTCCCTGGAGGGCTTTCTTCCGGTTCTCGTTTGGAAATACCATTCGAGAATTCGCGTCCACGATTCTATATATATAAAATTCGATGATTGTCTTTCGAAAGTTTTAAACATCTTTCAGAAAAAGATAAAAGATCCTTTTAAGAAAATTTGTTCGATAAAAAATTTTTCCAAGATTCTTTTTTCTGAAAATTGTATCGAAAATTTTATTTTAAAAAGTTTCGTTCGAAAATTCGTTCAAAAATGAAAATGAAAATCGGCACGATCTTGATGGATCTTTATAGACGAATACACGAAGATCGAATGAAAAGAAAGGGTTACAAATAACGTTTACTACGTATCAAGAAAATATTATATCCGCCTTCTTCTCCAACTTTTTGATAATTAAATTACTACGAAAAGAAGAAAAAAGAAATTAGACAATTTCTCGTTCTCGATCACAGAATATCTCACACCACAAAGAATCCGTATATTTAGACCCGAGAGAAGATTCTGAAAATTGCGTCACGTTTCCGGGGGGAGAAAATCGGTCTATTATTAACCGTGGAGCGATACGAGACATGACCCGAAATAGCCCCACGAATTACAGTTTAACGAGAAGGTTATCAACCTAATTTTTCAATGCGCGATTCGAGCAATACGTAAAATTCAATGTAATTAAAATCGAATACTTACCGCGTGTTCCGTTTCCAATCGGCGAGGAAACTCTTCACGGGATGGAAAATGCGTAGTTGAATTCTACGGAGGACGGAGGATGTCGAGACGTCGACAATTTCGCGAAGAATGCAAGCTATGCAAGATGGAAGGCCCATCTATCCACGAGCGATTTATCGTGAAACATCTCCGCGAAACATATGGCTCACCCATACGTTTCCCGGAAACGGACGCAAGATCGAGAAGATCGTATTTTTCGATTCGTATCTCGAATTAATCATCATCGTTCGATATCTGTGAAAAAATTAGGAATCGATCGGAGTTCCATCGCGACGATAGATCGTGGAAAATCGAATCGATTTTCAAATCGTTTCTCGGAAACATTTCACGGTCATTTCACACATATAATTATACGTTGGATATCGTTCGATCTATCGAGGCCCGTTTAATCTTGGGGCAAAAAAAAAAAAAAAAAAAAAAAAAATACGCGAATACGAAGAAACTTCTTTTTAATGCGAATGAAATTCAGTCAAAGTCGAATCGTTTACACGTGTGTTAATGTTTCTTTTTTTTTTCTCTCTCTCTTTTTTTCTATATAGATTATTCTTCTTTTACGACGCAATTTTTCTCAGTCACGCGAAGACAAAACTGGAAACATATTCTGCAAACGTTGCTTGACCTATTCAACAATCCGTGAAATGTCTCATCAACAAGCGATCGGACACAAAGAGCCTGACATTTGACTTCATTTCAATTCGCGATAATTTTAATGTCGAGTCAGCCTTGCGCTCAGGTAACTCGAAATTAGATAAACTAATGTGTACACATAATGTTGTGTGTACAGATAATATTAATGAAACATAGAGCTGTCGACAAAAATTATTACGCGGTATCGAATGTACGTGTATCTTAATTGATTGCAAAAAAAAAAAAAAAAGTTAACGAAATTGGTGGCGAATTCGAAACAGATAGATTCGCGCGCGCGGGAATTTCAAATCGAATTACAATTACCTAGTGATCTTAAAGAAATTTATCGTCTATTTTTCTTTCTTTTTTTCGTTCACAGTTTCGTGGTTAATATTAACAAAAAATTTAGAATAGATTTCGTTCTGTATAAAAAGTTGAAGGATGCAAAAAACTTGGGATGGAAAAAAGAAAGAAAAAAATAAGAAATAAAGCAAATTTAAAAACAATCTACCTTTTCTTTTTCTTTTTATGTAAATTAAATATGTACAACAATTTTATAACGACTATTAAAAACTAATCTATGGTAACTTTTACTTGGTTAATGGCGTTAAATGATTTTTTTCTCTATGATGTCATTGGGAAATAAAAAAGGAGGATTCTTTAATTAAATCCGATGTGTCATTAAAATAAACTCTCCTACAACCTTCTCGTAATAAGCTTTTTTTCTCGTACTCGTAAAGAGATTTTTCTTTTTACCGGTGTTAAATAATAATCGACGATTAGATAGAATTACGCAAACCTGTAACCTTTATTATCGTAACACCAGCCGGAACATGTACGAACATAACTTTACTCCCGATACTTGTGTCTACAGACAACGGAGATCCTCGAGAGAAATAAATAATCCGCGCCGCTTCTTACGCAATCCAAGGATCACTATAAATCCACGTACTATAATACACATTCTTATACTCCTGTTATCTATCAAAACTTCATCGATTATACATAGATCCAAACACTTCGCCGTAATAATATCTCACCTGTTCCAATCCCTCGACGCATTTCATTAAAATACTACTTAAAAAAAGAATTAAAAAAAGAAGAAAAATTTAATCACACTCTCATTCACACGCACATCATCTTCTCTCGAATCGCTCGAAGCATTAACGACGAACGGAATATACAAAAAGAAGATTATACAAGAATATACAAAAGAAGAAAAAAAAGGACAAGAAGAGAAAAAAAGATTCTTTTTTTTTCTTCCTCTTTCATGTCAATCAATTGTTCTCTTCGCTCACCATCATCGCCTCCACCAACACAGGAACGATCCGTATACCTGATCGGATCAACGGAGGGAGGGGAGGGGCGTAATAATCCGCGGCGAAACCGCGACCCGTGGCACACGATCCGAGAATTGAACGATCGCTGGCAGGGAAGAGGCAGGGGTGAGGAGTCGCCGCGAGGACAACGCCGCGAGGAGGAGGAAGAAAACCGCTGCGATCCGTTCGCCGCGGGGGCGCCTCTCGAAAATCGGAGAGGCGATCGCGGATTGGCCGCCGCTCGCTTTCGAAGGCGGATTGCCCTCTTCTTCCCTTCTTCCGCCTCCTGCCTGGCAACGAAAGACCGGCCACCAAAAGGCCTTTTTTCAGTGGCGGGCCGCTGATAAACGGAGAAGTATCGCGTCTCTCCTGCGCACGGGGAGCGAATCGTTGTTGGGGGAGGATACGCGATAGGAGAGAGAGAGAGAGAACGGATCAAGGGCGAAGGAGAGAAACGAGGAGCGAGAGAGAGAGAGAGATAATTTATAATCGGCTCGGGGACGGATAAGGAAAATAGGAAGGAAAGGAGGATGACGGAGGACATGCGGAGGAACGGCGAGACCTCGTCTCGGAGGTTATCGAGCCTTGTCACGATTTCCCGGCTGTTAGAGACGAAACAATGAGCAGAAATAATTCTAATAATAATAATAAAAATAATATCGAGACGGGAGATAAGGAGGGGGAAAATACAACGACCCCGTTTCGAGTTAGGAAAATGGAGGCAGAAGCGTGGAGGGTAATGGCGGTTTCGAAGGATGAAAGAAGTAGGAATTTTTCTTTTCTCTTTTTTTTTGTTAAATTAAACGATGGAGGGTATTCAATATGATAATTTTGAATTGTTTCGATAGATTGATTCGAAATATCATCAATTTAAAAATCTATCGAAATCGTATTACCTATGATAAAATTGTTATCGGTTCATACTAATGTAATGAAAATAATTGTGATAATCGCGTTTAGTTCTCCATATAGTAGTGTATAAGAACGGTATTTATCTACAGATCGAGAGAAAAATGTGTTTCTTTACGAGTGTTTTCTTATGAAAGTATCAATAGTCTAGTAAAAATTTATTTTTACTTTTTTTCCAACTTTGATTTTCTCAAGTTGAAAATTTTATCACGTGCACCTTACCACCTTCTTGCTCCGTGCTTCTTAATTGTTATACAGATATGATAATATGGATTTTTCGAGTGCCCGACTATAAATTAAAAAAATGTAAAGATACGTAAATTTAAGAAGTGAAAGAAATATGGCGTATCACTGAAAGCAATAACAACTTTATCGAAACTTTATTCAACGTGTATTGATTGAAAAATAATGAACTGTTTTGGAGCAAAAATTGACTCGCAAAAAACGTGAAAAATAATTTGTTCGATACGAGCATAAATAAAGAGCGAATTCTGTTTAAAAAAAAAGAAAAAGAAAACTAATAAATTTGGAGCAAAATAATCGTCGAGATGAGAAATGAAAAGGAATATAAAAGTGAAAAAAAGAAACGAAAGGTGTCGAACGAGGATATAAAAAAGACGAAGATTTGCCTAAAGGTAGACATTTATCGAAGACAAAAAACGGTAATAAATGAAAACGCGAAACTCTTATCTTTCTCGATTCGACCGTTGTGTCCCGAAATTTGTCAGGAATTTCTCTGATTCCTCCAATTAATCATCTCGATTTTAAGACGATTTGAAAACGAAAGAATTTGGAAAAAACCTTGGCTCGTAAAAAAGTTGACAATGACAACGTTGAATCTATTCTGTCTTACGATGATAATATAATGCAATTGTTATTCCCTTAAACCCAAAGAAAACTAAATTAGAGTTTCTTGAACTCCAAGTTAAATAGAAACAAATAAAAAGATTGGAATCGTTCTCGTTAAAAAGAAACGTTGCCAAACGTTGTTAAAAATTTGATAACAATCGGGAATATTTTTATTCTACACTCGATACGCCGTGTATACAATGAGTCAATCGCGAGCGCATAAGAGGCGAAGAAAAATAAAAATAGAATTCTCTACGTCGAGAGAAAATTTATATACCTGTACAAATATCGCATTTAAACATGCGGTATAAACCACTCAAAGTCCCGACGAAGATCGCTGGTGGAAAGGAAGATAAAACGGAATAAAAAAGACAAAAGAAAAGGAGAGAAAAAGAAGAAGAAAAAAAAAGACATAATAAAAAGACTTCGAAATACCAACAGCAACAGGTTCCACTCGAGAGATATCAATTACCCGGCTATCTAGGCGGGAATCGTTGAATATTAAACAGCAATGATCAGGCATGCGCGAGTGGAAGGGAGATCAAGTTTACCGTGTCGATAAGGCTCAATCAATGCATTTCCGGTACACCGAAACTGCAGTAGCATTTGAAGATGCTCGTGGCCCGGTTCCAAGGTACCGCTGTTGGTCCTCCTTAGTTCCTGTCGCCTTTTCTCAAGGTCGGGTGCCATTAGGTCCTCGAGGACCGAAGCCCTGTCACCGATCCTCTCTTCACTTCTTAACCGTTTCGTTTCACGCGTCGAATATTTGGAACGATTCTTCTTTCGCGCTTTCACTTCGCACTATCTCGCCACGCGAACGACCCTCCTCGAACGAACAACTTGTTCCATGTCACTCCCGAGCTCCACGTGTTCTAGGTTAGCTCGACACCGTTCAAGAATCCATATATCGATCGAGCGAAAGATAGTCGATTGATTTCTCGTTTCGAAATTCGAGATATTCCGGTAATACCGATACAATATCGACGAAATATCGAAAAAGAAAGAAAGAAAAAAAAAAAAAAAAAGAAAGAAAGAAAAAAAGGGAGAGAGAAATTTTTCTCTATTCACAATTTTATCGAGATTCGAATGACCGACCGAGTAAAGGGTCTATTTATATTTTGACATTTAAATAGGAACACTGTTTGATCGGCACATCACAAATCATTGACACACCGTTCCCGCGGTGAAAACATGGAACGATGGGACACGGGATCGATACACCGTTCGAAACGCATCGCGCGAACGCAACGAGTGTCAGACACGGACTGGCGTTCCTCGTCTCATCGCCGATCGGCCAACCCGGCATCGTTTGAATAGCGAGTAAATAAGCCCCCACCATACACACTTCACGCAACACGTTTATACGCTCCTGCATCCCCGACCAGCTTCGGATATATCGAGGAGGAAGGTGACCAATCAGCAGCCGCTAATTACCCGACTGTCTATCTATCGCATCTCGATCCTACTGGCTTCGCCCGACGTTCGCGCGAATCCGATCTTCCCGCGCGAGCAATTCTTCACCTATAATTTTCACCGGGGCTCGTTTATTTTCGGGGAAAACGATGGTTGACGACGATGGAACGTACCGTTGCAAGAAGGTGTGTGTACGTTAATTGGACCTTCTCCTGGATCGTGTATATCGCAGAGAGAGAGAGAGAGAGAGAGTAAAAAATCACGTTATTATTTATCAGAGTATATATTGTCATTCGTTTCGTTGTGTCTGATTTAACATTTTTATTTTAATAACTATTCGATATGAATCGGTAGGGAAAATTTTTCTTTAATTTCGTGGAAAAGAAGGAATAATAAATTGCGAATGCTATCGTTGTGTTGTTTTACACGATTAAAGTATTATTATAATTGGAAATTATAATTGTAATATTTTTCGATGTGATTTTTGTGAGACAAAGTTTTTTTCTCGTTTCGTGGGGAGGGGAACAGTTTGTAACGAATTGGTTCGATGGTCGACAGAGAAAGAGAGAGAGATTATTAAATTTGAGTATTTAACGCGTTGGAACAAAGCAACAGGTAGATTCCAAAATGGCCGCGCTCTAATTGGCGAGACTCGAGAATCAGTTTCAAATAAATTTCGCGGCCGAAACACGGGCGGGGATTTATCTCTTCTCTGCCTGTATTACAAATGTTTGCTTAACGAGTAACTGTACGACTGGAGTTAAGTTAGAATTCATTATCGTTCGAATAATTGCAAACACATTACAGCATTAATCCTTTATAAGAGGCAGTCGATAAGGAATAAACCACTTTGTTCTTTCGCGATTCTAATTGGAAGTAAACGCTTCAACTTTTTACATTAATTTTGCACTTTGGCGTTACACAAGGATATATAATATATAGTGGCAAAGATCGTGGAAAAATTAAGGATATCATATTGTACGTATTGTATATATTCCATGTTTTTTTTTTTATTCCAAATTTGATCGAAATTGATTTTTAAAAAAAAATAGAAATCTTAAATTGCGCGAAAGGATATATTTATAAGTAAATTTCGATTGATTATTTTTTTCAGATTTAGCAAGAGAAAAAAAAAAAAAGAAGAAAATGCGAAGAACTGGATCCATACTGGGTAAATTTAAGTTTGATGATGCCATAAAATGCCATTTTCATGGGCTCACCCGATGACTCTATTTTCTCCTTTCTTTTTATTTTTACAACCCTTCTATTGATCTTTCCTCCGCAAGAATTCTCTTGGTAACGTTTCAAATGACGATCGATCGATGAAATATAAACACTTCGAATGGGTAACCTTAACAGACTGCTTACTAAAAATTATAGAAACTTGTCCATCTTGTCTATCTTTGATAAATACGTTTTCTTTATATTCGTTATTTCGAATATATTTAATAGAAAAAAAAAAAAAAAAAAAAAAAAAAGAAAAGAAATTAGCCATAAGAATGAAAAAAAGAAAAGAAAAAAAAGAAAGAAACAAAATGTTTCCCTCGGGACGATCTAGCGGAACGGCCGATAATAGTAGGAATTCCATTTTCGATCTCGTGGCAGCCATAAAAGGAAGGCTAATCAAAGGAAAACATCTCGTAGATAGCCTCGTAGTAATTAGAACGTTAATGACACTGTAGCTCTCGTTACCAGTTGACGTAAGCAAGAACCAAGAAAATCTTGTGGTTCACGACAACACACGCGTCCATTTTCTTTCAGGATCGTCCTGGAAATTAAACAAGATCAGGATCATGAATAGAACTCTTGGATGAATAGAACTCTTATCTGTTTGATCGATTGCAAAAAAAAAAAAAAAAAAAATAACAATAATAATTCCACGATTGAAAATGGCAATATTAAAAAAAAAGGAAAAAATTAAAGGAAACGATGATATCATGGTTACGTAACGTTAATGGGCAAAAAAAAAAAAAAAAAGAAACCGGATAAAGAGAGGAATATAATCGTTTCGATCGAAGGCATACTCGACGATGAGAACGAGTACGTGTCGATTCGAAATACACGAGATTGAGATTTGTCATTCTTGATGTCAGATTTTGAAGATTTGCCGAAGCTCGCGATTTTATCTATTCAGAAGATAAAGCGAGGCAAATTTGAAAAAAAATCGTGAATCGTCTCCCGTTTCGATTAATTAGCATCGAAGATTAACACTTGTGCGGCCTTCACTCGTTGTTGTGCGATATTTACTTCTAACTACATAAATAACATTGTCGATGAATCTTCGTGCTCATTTTCCAGATTATTTTCAGATATTATGTTATACAGACAGGGAGTGATTACTTTTTTCTTTCTTTTTTTCCTTTTGGTAATGAAAGCGTGTGAAAAAGAAATCCTTTAAATAATGGATACGGTTTTGAAAGGTTATCTGGTCGAGAAACTAAACTACTTGAAATAATAAAAATATCGAACGGCGTTCAGTTCAACTCTCGCAAGGGGTTAATAAGCGACAAATTGTTCAATTTTTACGAGGGATACGAAAGGGATACGAAAAGTATAGTCTATCTAAATTAATGGAGTGACAACGAATGGCGTTTAATCGTCGTAGATTCGAATAATGGCAAAGCGATAAACATAGTCTGATCAATCAAAGTGTCAAAATATCACGCGATAAAGTTGCAAGCTTTTCGTCACGTGAGAATGGATTGGAAAGAAAACGTAGATTCTATATTCAGGGGGAACATTCAGCAATCCCATGAAATAAGAATACCGAATTTCAGTTGGAGCTGACTAACGTAGCGTATCAACTTGCTTTCAAGGTTATAAACAAACTTTGGAAGTTCGTCGCACAAAAAGAATAAAAGAATACGATTTCGCCATTTCGCAAAAAAAAAAAAAAAGAGATCCTTGCTTGTTTCGAAATTCCACAATATCGAAACAACAACAAATCCCTTCGATTCGTTTTTAATTACCAAAATTGGAAGAACCGATTCAAAGTTAGCCAATGTGTATTAGATTAATCATTTGGAACAAATTTCTTGTTCATCTAACAAGGAAAGGCCAAGACCCAAAGCAGAGGTCACTGATTTAGTTTGAAACTTTGAACGCTGGCGGATTTCGTCATCTTGTTTATTAAAGTAACTTATTAGGACCCATTATAGAATTCCGTATTCCATGTTTTTTCAAGTTTTTCTCGCGATTTTCTTCTCTTCTCTCTTCTCGTCAAGTGAATAGTTAGGCTTAAGGAGAGAGAGAGAGAGAGAGAGAGAGAGAGAGAGAGAGAGATTCTTGTTGCGAATTTAGATTTAGATTTTAAATGTTTCATCGAATAATCTGCATCGTATCGGATACGCTGATATTGGCGACGAATAAGACTCGTTTCAACTAGTTCCATTATTGACGAATTCCAGATATATGACGTATAATCTTTGAAATGATGCAACTCGAGGGGAACATATTTTTCTGACTTATCGCTACGAGAAAGTTGTTTAGAATTCTTCAGAATCGCAAACTGTTTTTACAAGCTTCGATCCTAAAAAAGAGAAAAAGGAAAAAAATTAATACAAAAATTCGAACGAAAATTTCATTCGCTGTACAACAATTTTAAACTTGCAATACACTCCTAAACCTAAAAAACTATTTTAATTATATTTCATTTCCAGGCAAAAAATTATACGATATTATCGAAAAGAAAAAAAAAAAAGATAGAAGAGAAAGATAAAACTAAAATTAAAATATATATATATATATATAATAAAATCAGAGAGTGGCGACAGGGCGACAGCGAATCGTTCGTAGAGGCACGATTGTTAAACAACAGCGCGTAGTAAACAAATCAGAAACGATTTGAAAGCAATGGTCAGAACTCGTGACCCTCGACATCGAGGTCGCTCTAATCGAGTCAGCACACTCCGCTCGCGCTAACGAGCACGCGTATCTCCTCTCGCTCGTACAATCATTTTTTTTTCTTCTTCTTCTTCTTCTTCTTCTTCTTCTTCTTCTTCTTCCAACACCTAGCCAATCGTTTACGATTGCTTCTCGAATCAGCCGGTTCCTTATCACCACCTTATTCGGCCTAATACGAACGAGTCGGATACCACGCGCTCGACGTGTGTTGTACACACGCAGCCGTGGCCTGCGAGATGGTACGGCAACGACGCTTGTTCCTCGTGGCGATCAAAGTCGAGAGAGCGTGTATACACAACTGTCGAAATAGTTGAACCGTCTGACTCACCTCACGTGCGCAGAAAAATGTGTCACGAGCGTGAACCGCGATCTAAAAAGAATCACGCGAGAATCGAACGGGCCAGACTTTTTACGAAACCATCTAAACTTTCGAATATCCTTATGGATCAAGTGTTTCCTCGTTTGAATACTTTTGCATAATTTTGCGAACGAAAAATGACACGTTCTGTGTGAAAGTAGGAAATTTTTTTCTTTCTTCCTTTTTTTTTTTTTAAATTACGAAACGGATGAAGCGGAAAAGTAAAAAAATGCTTCGAGAAACTTTGAATCGAATCAATTTTCGAATTCGGAGATAATTTCGTTGTTAAAAACGATACTCGATTTCTTTCTTTTCTTTTTTTTTTTTTTTTTTTTTTTTTTTTTTTTTTTCTTTTTTGATTATCAAGATTATCGAGACATCGGTTATCGGGACAAAATTTTTATCGCCTTTTTTCTTACCTCGCTTAGCGATTCCGTCGAGAGCATCGAGAGCTATTGTTTTTTTATATATATACGTTTATTTTCGGAATAAACACGATCGCTAATTTTAAAGTATGATGGCCATAACCAGGGAATTCATTTGCATCGAATCCGCGACAATTCGCGTAAACATCGTTTTGATTAAAAAAAAAAAAAAAAAAAAAAAAGGAATCGTAATAACGAAAAGCTTCGATTTCTACGGAATCGTATCTATCGATCCTCGAGCCGTCACGATCGCACGATTATTATAGATCATTCCGATAGATCGATCGCTCTCGTTGTGCGATCGAACAACGAGAGTAAATTAATTCGGAGAATGATAAAGAAGTGGACACGTGCGATAAATAGGTGTGTTCGCGCGAAGGCTAAAAAAAAAAAAAAAAAAAAAAATAGAATCGAATATTTAACATTTGGTCAACAAGATTCCGCGGGAGAAAATATGTTATCGGCGCCGAATAATCGAGATAAGGATAAAAAAAAAAAAAAAAAAAAAATGAAAAATCGAACGAGACATATATACGATATTACTTTCGAGTATCCTTTAATCGTACATCATCGATCAGAAGTTCGAAGCGTATCACCGTGTTCCAGGTGAAATCCAATAATTTAAAGAGAGAGAGAGAAAAAAGTTGGAATTTTACTAGAAATTTTTCCCCGTTGTTGAAGAATTCCTTCTTGTTGAAGCGAAAAACTAAAATTATCGTTTATATATTTGTTGCAGTATTGATTTTGAATTTTGAAAAATAATAAAAAGAAGAGGAAAAAATATGTTTAGTCGACAATGGATTATCATATTTTTATATTCGAAATGTAAATGCGAATATAAAAAGAGAAGGAAAGGAAAAAAAAGAAAGAAAATTTTTATCGTTAGATACAATCGAAACTGTACTTCGATTGTACTTCGATTGTAAATGTAATTTTTCTTTTAATTTGTCTCAACAGCGTGTATTAGAAATGTATAAGCATAATACAACCGATCAACAACCGATTAGCCGGCTTTTCATCACAGGGATCACCGACCGCGTGTGCAATAATCGGATTTTCTCGCTCAGATATTAAAGAACGCACACTCTGTTGCCGCAGCGTATAAAGCCGAGATGATATCGATTCTACGAAGCAAGGTTCAAAAGTGAAAGCGTCGGATGGAAAATAATAAATAGTACAACTATGATACAACTATTATCTTATAACACTTATCATTGTACAATTAAAGAGTGCTTTGCATGTTATTAAACCATTAAAACCTCTATATTCGAAAAAAAAAAAAAAAAAAAAAAAAAGATTAGAAAACTATCTAATATCTAACTACTTCTTCCCTAATCAAATACTTGACACTGACAGTGTCCAAATATTGATCAATTAATCGTTAATTGCCTCGCGTTCTTCTTCAAAGTCATTCCCCCAATCACTCGACCGTTCTTAATCTACTCTTAAGATTACAACTAGAACACAACCATCGAAAATGACGGATTTCACGTTCCATATTTAATGATTATTAAGAACAATATTTTTAACAAAACTTTATTCGTAACTTAGTTTGTATCTTATTATAAGTATACCTACTTATTTTCACCTCACTTTAATCATTTATATAGATAAAATAGATGAGAATACTCTTAAGAAGAATCCACGATATTACTTGCCATATTATTGGTCCACCTCGACACATCAACAATTAAAACGGATCCACCGTTACACTTTGGTTCATCGACTCGAAGGCGCGTCACGATATGCACGCGAATTAGAAACGACGAGTAATAGTGACACACGAGTGTCAATCGAAAACCACCCCGTATAAATGAAAAGTGGAAAGAGGAAGCGGTTCGAATCGTGTTCTATTTCCAGATCAGTCATCTACGAAATGATCTACGAGACCGAGAAACATTCTAATTTTACGTACACACCGATATCTTTTTCTCATTTCGATCCTCGTTCACGGATCGCGATCCGTTGCAAAATCGGTGGCGACAGGTTCGGGCAATAAAAATGCCCGCCTCGACGAGCGGAGAGAGAGAGAGAGAGAGAGAGAAAGAGAAAAAAAAAGAGATGGAAGAAATAGTGTGGCTGCCGTTTAAATTGGACAGCGAATTGATAACACTTAAACGAATGATGCCGATCGGTATACAATGGTGACAGGCGATGTCCTCGTTCCCCGAGTAAATCGAGTCGATGATCATTTTCCAATCATTTTTTTTTTCTTTTCTTTTTATCGCGACTTGATTATTTACTCGATACAATCGTATTTTTTTTTTTCTAGAATAAAAATTAATCAATATCTAAATTATTTTTTATTTCCAATTCGATCATCGATAGAGAAATTAAATAAAAATCTGAACGAGGCGATTTAAAAAATGTCGAAGAAATGTTAAAGTGTCGAACGATTATTGAAATTGTCAGAAATATTTGAATACCAATGATTCTTAGTTCTCTGTGAACTGGAATACGTCACAATTAATGCGAATATATTTGAAAGTGAAATATTTCAAAATTGGTCTTTCCCTTTCGAATTTATTATTCGAAGAATCAAAAAATTGAACGATACGCTTTCTTCGTCTGGATCGACAAAGAAATTACAACTTAAAAAAAAAAAAAAAGGAATTATAAATTACAAAGCAATTGGACGTTTTGGAACATTAGAACGTTAAGAATTAAAAAAGAAAAAAAGAAGAAGAAACTCGTTAAGGAATTATCGGTAGCGTTTAGATCGAGCGAGTCATTGAAAAATGTACATACGTATGCGAACGATTGCTCAGAAGAAAATGACAATGCAAAGATCGGTCGAGGAAACGGATGAAGCTGAACACGATTAGATAATCGTCGAGCTGACGCGATCAATTAACAGCACATAAACGTGGCACAATTTCTGGCATCGATCGTGACGTCAAGGGATACGGCTATCACGGTGTAATATCGTCGACAAGAAAACGCAACTGGTTTCTTGCGCAGGTGTCGCGGTTGATGGCAACCCCGAGAAAGAATTTATTGTTAATTAATCGTTTTTTCAATCGATTAATCAACGTTGTAATTTTCTAATTAAATTCTAATTAACGATACTTTAATAGATATATTATCATCATTTATAATTTCGTAATAACGATGGAAATTTTAATCTTTACACGCTCCTTTAGATATTTCTTTCTTCTTTCCGTCATTTTTATAATTTCGCCTTATATTGGATTGTAATACGATACGAGAGGAGAAAAGTAAAGAATTTAAATTTTAAACGAACCGATGAGAGTAGCAAGTAGAGAAGCAAGTTTATTAAAAAAAAAAAAAAAAAAAAAAAATTGCTCGATAAATCTTTCAAAGAATAAAAGATTTCTTGTTCAAGTTCGATATAAAAAATATGTATATATACAAAGATTAAACTATTAATCATACCGGATTTAATTTTTTCCAAACGACGTAAAAATGAAACAAATTTATAATAAAAAGTTCATTGATTCCTCTTCTTCGAATGACACAAATTCGTATTCGACGATAAACGAAACTCGATCGGTAATTAAGTTAATCAGAATTTTAAATGGAGTTCGGACAAAGAACGTTTTTTCGTGATCCCTTACGTGATTCCTTGCTTTACTTGAAAACTTATTATACACGTCTCGTTATTTCAACGAGAATTCAACGCGGTATTCCCCGCAGCCATTATCCTGAATCCGACGATTAATCTCATAATCCGATCGTTACGAGCGATTAGAGCGATTACACCGAGGCGTAATATGTATCAGATGGTGCATACGCGTGCACCACGTGTTCATCGCAACGACATTTTTCAATAATCGAAGATTATTTTATATCTGGCGAAAAAATTGTTGATATGAAGTATCGAAAAATTTGCATCGATTCCAGAAAATAAATGTTACTTTGGAGGCGACGTGCATCTTTGTATTATTATGACAGCGATATCGTATTTATATATATATATATATATATCGAGTGGTGGGTGAAACACTTGGGTATAGACGAATCTTATTAATCACCAGAGAAATAAAAATATATACCGAGCGTGTATATAATATTCGACTCGATAGAAACATATACAGACGATCTCTGTGACGGACTCTTGTGACGCATCAGCGTGAAAAAAGTCACAATTGCATAATAACTCGCGCCAATGATTCTATGCAATCAAGATGGTGTAAAGATAATAATGGCGCAATCTTGAAACGAGAAGTCTCCTGATCGCGATGATAATTACAATTACTTTTTTTTTTTTTTTTTATATGCTTTTGTATATTATATTACTTCGATCCCTGTTAAAAATCTCATAAGGATATTTTTATATAATATTTTTTCAGAAAAAATTTTGGAAGAAATTTAAAACGAGAAATCGATAATAATTTTCTTTGAAATTGAGAAATTATTTTTAATAATAGAAGAAATTCGATTTGAAGGGAGGAAGCAAACAACATTTTTTCCTCGAGAATTTGACGATAGAAACGATTTGTTATTTTATTATATATTCTCGAAAAAAATTTCTCACATTTACCGTACCGGGATTATACAATAATAAAATTATATACATACAATAAACCAAGACGAGGAGTCACCGCCGGATTTCCCCTATGCAAATGAAAATAAATGTTAACACAGTATGTAATAGTGCAACACGAATGGTGACTCAGCAGATGCATTAAAGTCCAATGTGCATTGGACGTCGACGAGGCGGCATGTTTGCCCGAGTCTTCGTCGATAATCGTAAATAATTGTTTCGAGATAGAGTGTTATTTGCGGCGCAATTTTGACTTGGCGAAACTGAAATTGCTCCTATTACTAGCGCCGAATTATTCCATTCTTAAACAATGGGCAAAAATAAAACGAGCGATTAAATAAGCGAATAAATTAGATTAAATAATAAAAAAAAAATAAAAATTAATAACCAAATCTCGATGTTATTCAAAACTATTGAAATTTTCGAGTAAGTGAATTTCATTGAAATTCAATTTTCCCAAGTTTTATCGAAAGGATATTTCTTTAAGATCACGCGTTTCTTAACACTCGAGCGAAAATAAAAAGAGCAATAATAATAACAGTTGCAATGAGAATCAGGCGTGCAGTGTACACGCGATCCGTGTAAAAGTCGCGTGCATTCGCATATAAAAAGCGTGACACACACACACACACACACACACACACACACGTGTGTCGAGAACGAAATAGATGTATCCTCTTCGATACGAGAGATATTTGAATATAAAAGACTTTGCATTTCCTCGCGGCACATGGTGGATTAAATACGGTGCTTGTTTATCATTTCAAAATGGAGATTAAGCCGTTAACAGTGGTCATTAAATAGCTTGCCAGAAACAAAGAGAGAAGGATTATACGTACAAGCGTAATGTCTCGGAATACATTAACACTGCCTTGGCAATTCAGATTCAGTAAAATAATAGCGCTTATAATGTATGTATTGATGTTACGGTTCCTCTTGGTATCCTCTTCAAGACTTATTGGCCGAAGATAGCTATATGCCGAGGAAAGATGATTCACGTTGTTGTTTAAAATAATCTTATCTAAATTTACGGTAATTTTTTTTTGATAAAGTATATAGTAACCTCGTTGAAAAAGTTTTACAATGAACCGTTTTAGTAACAAACACGATCGTTTATTTGGGATTGGATAAAAGGGCCTCTATTTTATCCGTGCTTTTCGACAGGGACGAAGTCAAAAGAAGAACCGAAGCGGGATGGCCGAAGGTCGAGCAAATATTGAAAAGACGGAAGAAACCCTTAAGTACCCCAACCGAGCCAAGGAAACGGAAAACGGATCGATATACCACCGCATTGACTGTCAATCTCAACCCCCTATCGTTATTCCAAAATTCGATCGAAAAATCTTCCCTCCCATTCTTCAATGATTTCAAAAACAACGATAAAATCGACTTCGATTTCCGTTTCGTTAACCAAAAACTTAAGCCGCCATCGATTACCATCCGTCGATTTAACACTACGAAAAAGCGATCGCTTGGAAACACTATACGCTCCCAGCGATGGATAGAAACCTACTGCAACATCGAATGTAATATCGACTTCGTATTGAAGTAACGAATCGATAATAAATAATCTACAAAACTACGATCAAACATCAGAAAATGCAAAAGAAACCACCATCGAAACGAATGATCAACTTGCAACTCTAGCTTCCCAATTAATAACCCAATAGTCTTCCTAATAAATAAATATGAAAAAAAACGAAAATTTAGCAAACTCGAAGCAAACTCGATGGAAACTCGAAAGAAAGGACGGCGGTCGAATCTGTCGCTGTGGAGGAGGCAGGGGGTTGTGATCGATGCAGGCGGAAGGGAAAAGCCGATAGCCGGTTCCCGTGGGCGAAGCCATAGCCAGGTCCAAAAGGGGTTACGATGACGCCAGCACGATCATCACAGAGACACGCGAGATTTCGCGCGTGAGCGTGTTCGAAGAGGAGAGCGATCGGCAGTCTCGCTCGGCTCGTTGAACATAAATCTCGTCTCCCCGGTGGACGATGACCCGTCGCGCTTATTTATCATCGCTCTTTCCTCTGTTGTTACGGCTTAACTGTTTATTCGGTGCTCGTTCACCGTCATAGAGCCTCGATGACTGTGCACCGCGCACACGTATAACGGGATCGCCGTTGTGGTCGGCTTACGATCGATAGATTTACATGCGCGATATTCGGTTCGAGACTTCATGTTCAGATTAGTCATTACAGAGCAAATCGATAGACGGTCATCCGATCCCATCCATTGTCCGCAATCCGCCCGAATACGAATAACTATTTGGGAGGGGGGAGGGGTGATTGCAAGTTCGTAGTATCATCCCCCTCGTTTCCAAGTAAAACTCTTGCCAACTCTTCTCTCGATAATTTTTTCCGCCAATGGGCATCGCGTTGGGGATTAGTTAGACTATTTGAGAGTGAAAGTACATTTGGAGAATATATTTGGATATCACGTTGAGGAAAATGAAAATTTTCAATTTTATGTATTCTTGAAAATTGTTATAGTAGACAATTTACTTGTAAAAATTACTTTCGATTCTCCTCGATAGTTTTCATACGTATATTTGTATTCTACATATAAAATTCTATATTCGTTTATCGAATGGAAAATTGGATCGATGGAATGAAAATAAGAGCGACGAAAGTTCAACGGTTAACGGCACCATCATTGTTATCAAGCTACTACCGATTATTCAAAGTAAATTTCACGCCTAGACCATCCCTGGTGTATTCGTCATCCATGCATCTGCGCCATATCGGCCTGTTTACGTCCCTATGCGAATTGATAGGGTGCACGAGGTGATAGGGCGAATCGTAAGTCGGCCATGCGATCCTATTCGGTCTGTTGACAATCGTTATCGACGCAGTGCAACCAATAAAATATCCCCCACCGATAAATCCATATTATATTTCTTTCAAAATTCCATCCACTTCTCCGATCGAGAGAGAATCCGACCGGTCCGACGGCACGCGAACGACTGAATGTTATTATTCAACTTAAAGGTTATTACGTTGTATAAATATTCTGTTTTGAAATCGATACGTTCGGAGAGATATTTTCCTTTGTATTTGTCCGCTTATTCCACTACGATTCTAATAAAATTTTTATTTTACAGAATATTATTAATTATAATAATTATAATATTATAATTATAATATATATTATAATTAATAATATTAATAATATTGATAATAAATATAATATAATTAATTATAATAAATTAAATATATTTATTAATTTATTTGTTATTAATTTTATTCTCTGTAATTTGTTAATAATCTCAATTAATACGTGAAAAATTTTTATTAACAAATTAATACGATTACGATCGGATAAATTTTTTTTAATATTCTTTTCTCTTTCCCCTTTTTTGGTAAGAAAAATTTAGGGCGAATCGAAGAGGGAATCATTGTCGAAAAAATCCGTCACGAGCCCCCCGAGAGCCAGGAAAACTACGCCACTCGTTGTTCCCCGAATTTCATTCTGAAAAGAGCCCTTTGCCGCGGTTGTATAACGCCACGCCACACAATCCGTCCATTGTCATCCTTTCCCAAATAACAATAGCGATTGCTCGTGTATTACAAGTGGGCGTCGATGACTCTTATTGAATTCTTGTAAAATACTCGTGTGTGCGCGCGTGTATCGATTCAAACGAATTCAAGAAAGACCGAACAATTAATCTTTGCATTGCCGAGAAACGATTTATGTAATGGTAAAAATGGCTGCTAGCTATGATTTTAACCACTCTATTTTGATTTTCATTCTAATGAATACGGACATTGATGATTTCTCGGAGACGCCGAGTTTACGATGAGCTATCGATCAACTTGTCGTGTGAATAACATAAAAAAGCATGCTGTTGCATCATTTTTCTATACTTGACAAATAATTCTTACGCGTCTACCTCGACGGTGTATAAATTCGAATAAATTTTCAATTTTCTCGATACTTATTCAATAAGATGTAATTAAGTACTAATGACCTCAGAGAAATCTTCATAATGTTAAACAAATTTTTTTTTATACATATATATATATATATATATATATATGAAAACTTGACGCTATTAGTTAATTACAACATTACTTTCTATCATTGCAATTAATATTCTTATCACACCAGAACCTTTGACTCTTCTACAATTCTAAAACTTCGATATATCAAATTCCGAAATAAAAATCTCAGATTTATATAACCTCGTATCGAATCTGAAAATAAACTATTTAACTATTCGAAAAAAAGAAAAAAAAAGAAAAAGTCTCGTATCGTTTAACGTACTTAGATAATGAAAATAAGATTTAATTATTCGAAATTTAAAAAAAAAAAACTCATTCATTATATATTCATTTAATTGTGAAAAATTTAAAGAAATAAAAAAAAATAAAAAAAAAGGAAGAACAATGGCCAGAATATTCATCATCAGAATAAAATGTTGTTCCATGTTGCCAATGGAGAACAATATTGGTCGGCCATATTGGTCACGCCAGTCGCGGGAACAACATAAATAATCGATGCAAAATTATTACGGGTCATTCGCTCATGACTTCGTGATTGGAACGAGCGTTAAATAGTCGCGGTTTTCTCAGATTGGACTCCACTCCAAGAGGATTTATCGTTAGGTGGAACGGCCTGTTATCGCCCCGTGGTTCTCACATTGTCGCGTTCTCACCAGCCGCAACTCGTTCTGCGCCACGATAACGAGAACAATGGTTCGTGGAACGGAGAACCGACGATCGTTTTGTTTCTCTCTCTCTCTCTCTCTCTCTCTCTCTCTCTCTCTCTCTCTCTCTCTCTCTCTGCCCGTCGACAGCGTATCGAACACAGTTCGCGAGCGCTAAAATTACTTCGTCTTGAATCGAAGTGACCCAAAAGGTCGATCAGCCGCGATCCGCACGCTCTCGTTACTGTCTTCTCTCTCCCATTTCTTCTTTTTCTTTTTCTTTTCTTTTTTTTTCTCTCTCTCTTTTTTCGTTTCGTCCTTCTTATCATTTTGAAAGGAAATTTATATACATCGTATATAAATCGAGGGGGAAATTACGGTAAGAAGAAGAATCTTCTTATTATTTTAAAATAATAAGGGAAACGAAGGAAAACGAAGGAAGTTGGTGGAAAGTTGAAAAAGATAAATAAATGGGTATTTGAGTTGTATCGATTTTCTAAATCGATTTTAATTTGGTATAGGTCTTGTGGTTAATTTCCATGGAAGATACCAACGTGAGAAAGTTTTCGAAGGTAAATGATCGTTGAAATTTTTACGAATTGCAATAAGAAATGAGTAATATAAAACAAGTAATGGCGTATAATTTTTTGGAATTAAAATCTTGGGGAAAAATCTAAAAAAAGAAATGACAAACAAGTTGACTGCGACTTGGAACTTGTTGATTTATCTGTGAATTTACGATGATCTATGGATTCTTTAGAGAAATAATTAATGTAATGGTGAAACATATGGAAGTTTCGAAATTAATTAATGTTCGTGTTTGCTCGATTCCTCGCGGGATTTCACCTTTCACCTTTTACATTCAAGCAGCGTGGTGAACAAGAAGAAATGATGCATTTTCCTGTCGTTCAATCAATTTTTAACAAGTCGAAATATCCCGTCCAATTAGAAAAACATATTTAATCTCTCCAACTAACGACATACGTACGTAAACCCGTGATAAATTAAACAAAATTTCAATCAACATCTTACGATTCAAGCCCCCATTAAACTCTAACTTATTACATTAAAATTATATTACTTATCTCGCATAGATAATTTTCCCTTCGATAAACTGTTAACTGAAATAAAGAATGAAGAATTTTTAAATTCTACGATCGACATTTTTCTCTCTAAATTTTTGGAATAAAATAAAAATCAAAATCCATTGAGAAAAAGTACAAAAGAATCAATTTGTGACAATTAATTTCAGAGACCTCTTCTAAATCAATTCACCCAACAATTATCGTATCGCATGACACTTAACCAAATTAACCGAGCGTTTGATTAAATTGAATTTAAAAAAAAAAAAAGGAAAAAATTATTACACTATATATAATTAGCTGCTTTCAACGCGTGCATGCATATTTCGTAAACCAGAGATTGTTTTCTGGCAGCGCCGGGGAAAAATTCGCAATTAAACGTCTAATCATTTGCCACGTTAATTTATTTCCGCCTCGAACGCAACTTAATTGCCCGCGATAATGGATTCGTTGCCGCAATCGTTTCGAGGAACACCATTCCATTGGCGAGACTTTCGACGCCAACAACGAACTTTCGATCCGAAAAAGTGGAAGGAAAAAAAGAAACACTCGTCGATCGGTTTTCTATATCTTCGATCGGTTTTCCACGTCTTCGATCGAGTTCTCGAGACTTCTCGAGAATTTCGCTCGATGTTCTCGAGCCGCGGCGCGAAGCTTGTATTAGGCGTTTGCATAAGTTATCGGCGAAACGAGACGGTGTAAATAGGGATTAACGGTCGCGAAGTCACGTGTGAGACTAGAAAAGCAATCGTTAGTATTAGTTATTATCTGACGACCTTCTTTCACGCTCTTCCGATCTCTGACTGCGAACACCAGTTTCGAGGATTTTTTAAAATATATTTGTTATATCGAACGCCGTTGAAAAATGAATCTAATCGTTATTTGCGTATCCAAAGGGATACGTATAATTTTTTTTCTGCGACATTAATTCAACAAGAAAGATTGACGATGATTCTTCCATAATTTTAATGTTCGTAAAGATCGAATCTACACGTACGATTACAAGACGATCTTCACCTTCGCCAATCAAACGAAACACGCGACACGCGATTCAATTACGGTGTAAAGTAACAAGAAAAAAAAAATGGAAACGATTTCGGATCGTTACGCACGATGCACAGACCTCGAGTCGACCTCGAGTTTTTCTCGAAGCGAGGGAAGATCAATTTTTCGTTGGAGACGAACGAAGATTAATCGAGCTAGCATTAATTAGTCCTCCCACGATTTCAACGTCGAATTCGCGAATTTATTCCGTGGGGCAACGGAAGTGGTTGGAACTGGGAAGTTTTATAATAATAGTCGAGGACGATTTGCCGGCCAGAAACGATTTTGGACACCGTCCATGGCAAATAATCGGGCAAAGTGATCGACAACTTGGAGAATTACGGAGAGGAATCGCGTGGATAAACTAGTAGTAGTTTCGACGAGAATTGTAAAAGAAGGAGAATTCGAGTCGAGGTGCTTTAGCCGCGTCGAAAGAAGACACCGTCTGAAAACTGATCAATGTCGAAACATCCCTCGGCCGTAAATTAACAGCCGGCCAACACGTTTAAACGAATTTCACAATCGTATTTCCTAGGGTAAGCTCATCTTGCCCATCTGTTACGACACGGACTTTACGTTATGTAAAATGTTAATTAATACCGGTGGCTCGATACACCGGCCAAGACCAGGAAGCCACGAGTTCTCGTTCCGATCTTCGAGAACAAAGCGCCTTGTATTTCCTTGAAACCGTTCAAAACCGTTCTCTAAAACTCGCGGTCGGAACGATTCGGCCAAGGAAATTAGACCCTTGATTGGAACGAATTTATCTCGCGGAGGCGTTCGAGGGGCAAATATTTGCCAGGCAAATTTGACGATTTTTATGAAAACTGTACACAATGCGCCCCCTCTTCAGCCCCTGAATCCAAACTGTCGGATCAAAAACAACAAATCTCTAGCCTCGAAAATGAAAATAAAAATCGATGCTAGTTTACAAAATTTAAAAAAATCTTTTGTAAACTTTCTCTTTCTGATTTAATCGAAGATTGAACAGATTAAATAATACAGCGCGTTCAAATTACAGAAACTAAAAAAAATCTCTAAGCCTAAGAAATAAAGAATATATCTAGATAGTACTTTTAATGCCACATATAATATCTTCTAGAAGATCTCTTTTTCTTTTTTTTTTTTTTTTAATAAACTCGCCTCGAAATAAATATTATCCGTCGCGTGTAATAACAAGACGTCCTTGAGACTGGTATACTCATACCGTTTGATGCTTGTTTCGACGTCAGTCGGCGCATAGGAATGTCGGTGACCCGGGTCTATCATCGTAAACGCCGTCTCGTCACCAGCCTTATCGCACCTGGTAGACGATTATTCTTAACGCGTCAACGACCCTGACGATCAATTAAGAACGAATTTCTATTAACGACCACGCAATTACTTCCCATTATCGTTATTCACTATTCACTAAAAACGTTACCAGCCAGATATACGAGCGTAAATAAGTATATATCTCTCGAAGAAGGATCTCGCCCCCATGGAGAAAATTTTCTCACAATTTATTTCCACAATTTGATCGAATTTCACGGAAAAACCGTTCTTACTTCATAATCGTAAAATATGTTCTGTCTATTAATCATTGGAGCCGAGATTTTTATCAGATTACATATGTATGTATATGTATTATTCAACAGAGAGAAATAAGTACACACACCGCTATTTATATAAAAATTATTGATACGCCTTTTGACTCGTGATCGATATAAAAAAGCGATACGATCGCGATGGGTGGTTACTCTTTGACCCAATGAAGATTGAGATTCCCTTGTGGCGCGACTCGAGATACGTATAACAAGATTGGATTTCGCTAGGGACTCGTTCAATCTTTTCAGGGTCGAATTTATCAAGGGTCGGAATGAGAGAAAAATAAGGTGGCCATGTATGGTTTAAAGACAAGAAAAAACGATTTTAGTAATTACGTCGATGATATTCTGATTTTTTTTTATATACAACAATATTTTACAATACCTCAGAGAGATTTAAAAGAAGCGGCACTAAGCGTGATTCTAAACATATTTAATTCAGCAGTATTTTAATGACGAAACAAGAGACATAAAAGGGTGCCAATTAGTATCTCACGAGAGGTTAAACAACGACAAATGGGTATATACGCGCTACAACTCGGAAGCGACATCTATTCTCGACCACTTGGCGAGCAGTATTACCAACTACGCGAAACTAAAAGCATTTGGACAATAAAAAACTTTCCATAAAGAAATTGTTGCGAATGTTAGAATGTTAGAACATTGAAACAATTTTTCGAGCGAATTTCACTTTTTATTTTGTTCTTCCTCTCAATATCTACGAAAATATCACTAGAATTATAGAAAAAACAAGAAAAAAGGAAATTTCTCATATGAGCGCTTTATAACACTTAAATCGTTGCCTTTGATGAATGTGAATCAGAATTTTCGATAAATATATACTAAATAAATAATATAAAAAAAAAAAAAAATACATTTAAAAAGCATAACATCAATATCAAACAATAATGTATTATAATATTGCAAAAAGCTCTCGAAAAGTGATGACAACGATATCACAACTACTAAAATTGAAACACGATGTAAGTGTTTCAATCGTTCGATCGGGGAATCGAATCGACTTGGTTTATCGCGAAAATTAAACTCGAACGGGTACTCGAAAAATTCAATTCGAGTTTATCAAGAGGAATCATCGGTTTATTAATTAACTCGAAAGAGGGAGAACGAGAGAGGCGCGATACGGCGTTAATCGTTTCCTTTGTTCGAAGCGTAAAGAAAACGCGAGCGTTTTTAACGATTGCAATTGGTCTTATTAATCGAGTCGGGCACGAGAGTATTTAGATCCATCTTCGTCTCTTCTATAAGCCGCGATGACAGATTGAAACGAACAATCAAGTTGGTAATGCAACTACGGACGGACCAACGATATCGCACATCGTTCAATTTTTAGAAATCGAGTCGAGTAGAAGATCGTAATTGAAGTTTGTTAATAATATCATTTGTCATCGTTATCAAGTTTCTATCATACGATAGATCGGCCGACGCGTTCAGATACAATGTTTACAATGATTTTATGCCAGTCTGTATGCAGCCTTACGATCCATCATTGCCTCTGAACGAAAATGCGTCATACTACGAGACGTCGCCACTAGACTTATCTTGTGCAACGAGTTACGTGACATGGCGTGAATCTCTTTGCCAGTGGAATGAACCGTTACACGCGTCTCCTCGTGTGCATCTCGCTTCGTCTCGTTACGTACGCGGAATTAAAAAAAAAAAAAAAAAAGAGAAAAAAAAAGAAAAAAAAAAAACGAGAGAAAACGCCTCGTATCGACAGGCGTTAACGCCTTGTGACGTTTTAATATACGATATAACACGACGCGACGGCGATCCAAGAATTTACATTCGATTTTTCACGATGACAGGAAGTCATCGTGTTTACGTGAGAGATTAAGACGCGATCGAAAGGTCAATGTAGAAAGGAATAAGCTGTAAAAGATCGTCAAATTGTATGTTATTCGATTTGACATAATAAGAACATCGACACGGTTATTAAGCTACGCCACGTTTCACCCTTGACAAGAATTCATTCTTCTTCGTTTCAGAAACGTGATCCATAGACGACCGCTTTGAACGCGAAACGTTGAACAGTGAATGCTGTTCAGTTGAGGTTGTTACAGCCCCGGATGTAATAATTTGGATTGTTCTCTGCTTTTTTTTATTCATAATTGCTTTGGTATTCCTAATCTTGGGAATATCTTTGAAACGTGTATTGGCGCGAATCATAATTCTTAAAGAATTATGACATTATCGTCTATGAATTCTAATTTGTGCAAAATATGATAGAACGTGAATAAAAAAAAAAAAAAAAAAAAAAAGATGTTATTTATATATTGAGTTGTCGTCATTTAAAATAATTGTGATTTGATATTACTATATATACGGAATTTTAAATGGAAAATTAATTATTCATTCTTCTCATTTCCATAATGTGTCTTGAAAAAAAAAAAAAGTAGTTAATTGATTACGGAAAGATTCAATGAAACAATATTCGTATATAATAGTATGTCGTAAAAATGATCGAGATTTCTTCTTTTTCGAGTATCGACGGAATTATACGCAGGAAAAAAAAAAAAAAAAAAAAAAAAAAATCAGGCGACAAATTTTCGATTTACGTCCAAGTACAAAATTTTTCAACGCGACTCGATTCGAACGACATTCGTTGGCCAAGGACTTTATGATATTTCATATTTTCTCTCTGCTCGAAGCACGAATTCAAACAAGGTAGCAACAAGGCCGATTAAAACTCGCTCTACGAATACGAAAGAGGGACAGGAAGGGTGAGCATCGCTCCAAACGTAAACTGGTTTTTCTTCGATAAATCTCCTCCACCATTACCTTACATCCGCACGAAGGAAAAAAATAGTATAACGATTAAAATCGAAATAATAAAGTAATAAAAACGAGATGACTTCTGACCTAGATCGAAAAAATAAAAAGAACAATAGAAAAAGTAGACGAGATATCAAACATTATTTTCCCAAGCCAGTCAAGGCTGAAAAAAAAAAAAAATAATAGCCGCGAATTTTTTTCACGACTTTGCATCCAATATTGAATGAAATGATTCGAGCAAATGTCGAATCGCGATTACTATTGTACGACACACGTTCAGTGATGCATGAGGTAAACACAAAATTTATTCCAGATTCGTGACGTTCGAACGTTTGGCGAGGTAATGCGGAAACGTGAGCGGAACGCCTTTTGCCGAAATTTCGCGGGAATTTTGAAATCTGGCCAGATGTCGACGGCTGGGCAATACTCGAACAAGAGATTTGTATATTTTATTTGACGTGAATCATCCTACGTATAAATTCAAACGTGAATCCAGAGAATCGATCCTTTCTTCGTTTATACAATACAATTTAGAATATTCTAATATTCATGAAAATACGTTTCATTTTACGGTTGACAAAATATCTGTTACTAAATATATTACGAAGTAATTTAATTTTCGAATATATATATATATGTTGAAATATTAGAACGCGTAAAAATAAAGACAAAATATTACGACTTATGTACATACAAATTCGTTTGGCAGTCAACGTTGATAAGCGACTTTGAATTATTGCGTTCACGTTAGTACATGTACGTCTGGTGATTATATACTTTCAGTCTAGACGCAATTTTACGATCGATTTTATTATACAATATATGTTATGCAATGGAATTCTTATTATTTAAATGAAAAATCAGATAGGTATTGCAACAAAGAAAAAAAAAATGATTATTAACATATACATAATATTTATCTTTTAAATTTAATATCTTCAACATCAAATCAAAGGTCACCTTGAACTTTTCGCACGAAATTCATGTATATTTTTTGATTATATTATATATATATAAAAAAAAAAAAAAAAACACTAAGATAAATTTAAAAATCGTAAAACATCTATATTCACGTGTATTATAATCAAAAGTTAATAAACGTTTACAAGAAATCCCACGTTTTACAAGATTGAGATTTTTCTTGCAATCGCATACTTAGAGAAACCTCTCATTTTAGATAGAAACAAGTATAATTTAATCGTCGACCGGTTGCCAGTAAATATCGTACGTACAACAGAGTAGATAACATCGACTTCCTCTTATTAAAAAAATACGCGATACCATCGATGATATACATCTCGATCGACATTTTATTCCATGTATATTCGCGCTAAAGGAAACGAAACGGTCTGTCATATACAAACAAATACAAAAACCGATATCTTGTTTCTGCTAGGCAACCGGTGTACCAACGCTTCTGACGCAAATTTATCCCCCCGTATCGCACTCCCGCGATGATTTCATGCGCATTCGCGATTTTATTCGACATATTCGCGTCTCCTCCTCACCGAGAACCAGTCTCCTCCGCCAGTCGAACCCGAGGACACATTCCGGCTTTGCGTATATACTTTCGAAATTTACTTTATAAATTTATATAAGACCAGCATTTCGTTCATTCGAAAGATTGAACCACGTTCCATTACTATTAACAAACTTTATTCTAAATTCTAAATTCTACTCTACTTTTAAATTCTAAATTCTTATTCGAAATAAAGATTTTGTTCCAATTCGAATTATTTACTTTTTTTTTTTTTTTTTTTTTTTAGGAGTACTCAAATTTAAATTAACACAATCTCTATAAATCGAAATCGATCTGTGAAAGTCAAATATCGAGGCCTCTACATTTATCCTCAAGTCCAATCATTATGGGAGTAGGTTCAAACAAATTACAAGATATTGAAGGAAGCGTATCATTTTGAAAAAATAGTGGATTGGTCTTTGGCTCAGGTCCGTGGGTACGCCATCACCCAAAGGACTCACGAAAGCGGGTTTGGAACTACGTGAAACGAACGTAGAGCCTCAAAACCCGTCGGTCCCCCTTGCGGTAAAGTCAAACTAGAAAAATACCATTCACGAATTTCTCTTTATTCTATAAGAATATAACTCTGTCATATCTCCGTATTCTATTGAATTTTCGATTTTGATAAATCGTTTTCATTTTGAATTTTGAAAATTTCTCGATAAGATGAAACATTTGTGATTCGATAATTTTTACCAAGATTTCATCTGATACGTATCAATAATCGAGAACGTGATTACGGATGCGAGAAATAACAGTCACGATCGCGTCAAAAAAGAATCGTACTCGAGTTTTTTCCTTTGATAATCGGTTCAACGCGCTCCTCAACCGTGAAAAATTTGCATTACGTAAGTGATCATGCTCAAACATCCTCAACGTTGATCGATCTCGTTAAACTGTGACATATGTTCGAATCTATACGCTTTTTCTTTTTTTTTTTTTAGGTCATGTTAAACGATAAGTTTATCAGAAACGGAGATCGTTCGATCGAATTGTGGGACAATTTTCGAGAACGAGCTCGAAATTACGATCTATCTTTAGAATATAAATAAAAATTTTTATATTTTATATCATACACTTTGCAAACTAGGAAATTTATCATTCCTGTAATATAATATTAATTCGAAAAAAAAAAAATCTTCGTTTAAGATACGGATAAATAAGGTACACAGTTAGAGTAAAATTGACGTTTATCATACACGTTAAAAGGAAAAAAGTAAATTAATACGTTCCAAAGATTCTATCATATAAACATATTTTACCGAAGATTATATTTAAAATTAGCAGGTGTCCAATAAATTATACACGGAAGTGGATTCTTTTTTATTCTTATTTTTCTCCTTTTCCTTTTTCCTCTTAGTATATTATTTTTGCTTTTTTTGAATTTTTACAATATCGTACGTTTAACACGGTAACGCGAACGTCAACCAGATAATTCGCGTATTATCACATAACTCGATGCACAAGACGCGGCCTTAAATGACGCGAATACGATAAAATTGCACACGGTGCTGCGCGTGTGACAGTAGCAGGATCGACACTCTTTGGGGGAAAAGTAAAGATTCTTTTCAACCGTTTCGCGTTGGAACACGCGAAAGGATACGAATCGATACGAGTCGGCTCTCTTACGTAACTGTCCGCTAGATAAGCACGCTAGAATCCACGACAATCTTCAGAAGTTAAGTGTCAAGCGAGATAGCGTGTCGAAACAACGGGTGCTGTTCAAATTAAGAATTAGATGTTGAAGATGCGAGATCCGCTCGTATATAAAAGGAGAAATTAATCCGGGAGTCGGGCGATTGCATTAATATCAGCCAGTTGATAATACGACGATGATAACCGTGTTTATGTAATATTTTGCGATGGTTTCGAGTGAACGAGAGGGAAATCGCGTAAATAGACGTTTAAAATAGACACGTTCGAAAATTATTGCCCAACCAATGTTATTTCCTTCGTTGTTAAATCGAGCGTTGTTAATCGGCCGATTAGCTTTGAAATGAAAGCGAGAGAGAGGGAGGGAGGGAGGAAGAGAGAGAGGGGGAGAGAACGAGAAAAATTATTTTTTTTTTCTTTTATCAAAATTCGTACGCGCGAATGTACACATATGTATGCACATATATATGCATATATATGCGCCGTGAGCCTGCGTGGCCAGTTGATTAAATAGCACGATTTTTCTTGCTAAATGTAACCCCCGCGATAAAGCACGGCGAGGACGGATAGGATCTAAAGAGGCGGTGTCGGGCGCCGCGGCGCCAGTCGTCCCTCTGTGGTCAGGCAAGAATTGTAGGCCAAATGAAATGCAGTGGACAACCGGGAGGGGAGGAAAAAAAAAAAAAAAAATAGAGGACTTCCGAGTGAATTTCCGATTGAAAGTCCGAGATGAAAGCCAATCGTGTCTTTTATCGGACAAATTAATCTGTAAATACGATTTTAAATATAGCTAAAAGTATTTACCGAATACTTATATTAATTATATTGTTTTATACAGGATTTATACATCAATTAATATTTTAATAGTGTATCGATGTCGCAATGGATGAAGGGGATTAAATGAAATTAATGATATTTCGGGAGCATAAAAGGGAGACGGTAAAAAAATCGACATATCTATACCGAAGAAAGTATAAAAGTTATTTGAGAGAGAATGAAGAGAGAAAGGCTGCATCGACCGAGAAGGTGGCACCGTCATAAATTGTTAAGATCAGTGTAGATTGACGGTGATTGAAACTAGATTACAAAGACCTTGAGTCGCTTAACACCCGTCGTTGGATTCATTGACCGTTATTTCTTCGAGAAAATTTTGCCGGGACTCGATGCAAAAACGCAAAATCCGACCGGTCCTTGACGACTTTTAGGCGTATGATAATTCGCCAACATATGCGTATGCATTCGCATCCAAATATCCGAATTAAGTCTCTCGAACTCTGGACCAAAATATGAAGATATAAAGTGATTCGGCAAAAAAAGATTTTTTAAAATATTGAAAAAAGAGAAAAGTAAAGAATTCGAAAATAAAGATAGGTGATTACGATAGAAATAAAAATTTTTTTCGAATAATGAAAAGTGTGGGAGAACTGTCGCGAGGGAAATATCCGCTGCGTCAATACGAATCGATAAAACGATTATTATTCAAATAGGTTTGCATCGGTATTAAAACGCTCGTTTAGATTCGCTGCGCTAGGCCGAGGTCCGTTCGTTGCCATCAATTAAACGCCTATATACACTGAAGCCATGCACTCGTAGAACTTTGGACAATTTCGATAAGGGTTCAATTGATTTATTTTTTTCCTTTCTTTCGATCAATGTCCATTAATTAATCCCGTTGTATGCTATATTAATAATAATATCGTATCGGCTTAACGAAGTATATGATGGAAGTATACGATGGAACAATCGATATTTAGAATTATATTCGATGGTACAAGCAAAAAATTTTTTTTCGTCGATTATAATATAATATTCGTAATGATAAATGACACTCTGATGTTAGTATGTTTAAAAAATTTTGAAAGTAATTATTGATATATCTTCTATTTTTTTTAACTTAATTTAATTTTAACCTAACTAATTCGATTTTTAATTAATATAGTAAAATAGATAGTTTTTATCTTTTTGAATAATTATTTTCAATAATATGGTACGATGATACGTGTAAAATAATTTTCAAAGTTAAAAACTCATAGACATGCAGGAAACTAGTTTCACTTAATTCAGCCATTTGTATATTACCTATACCGTTATCCTATTCGAAAGATATCTGTCAGAGATACGTGGGCCATTATAGTTATTTGGCTGTTGCAAGATACAGATTCTATATCAAAATTTATATAAGTCCGTAAAGTCGATATCATGACATCGAAAAAAATCATATCGAAAAAAAAACACTAATGCTACAAGTAGATCATAAAATTGGTCAATGAACGATTTCAACGAATATTATCGACTTGAATTATCATGAAATTAAGAGACTTTCAAGAATCAAAATCTGGTTAAAAATGTATTTCTAGATGTTGCAGATGCGATAATAATATGTTATCTTGTTTGAGAAGTACAAAATTTTCGGATAAAATTTATAACGAGATAATAATTTACATTTCGATGATCGTAATTACCTTAAAAAATATATTTCGAAAGCGTTAGAAGCCACGTGGCCCGTCAAGCATCGTTAATGAATGTAAATGATAATTAGTTTTCTTATCACGGTCGAGTTCTATGTGAACGGTCTTTATTCTCGTTACATTAACGACATCTTTCGTTTTCTATATTTTCGTATTTTGTATTTCTTTGGTAATTGTAGTAACGATTAAGAAAAATCCATAAAACCAATCCATAAAAAAAAGAATAACAGTTTCATTCTTCTTATTAACAACGCGCTAGTCATTTATATTAACGATAAATAAATTTATATATGATTTAAATTAAAAATTTATTTATCATCGACTACAAATAACTACTGTTAATAAAAAATAAAAAAAAAACAATATCATTCGTTATTTTTATTCAATCAAATATTTCTTTTTTAAATATCGCTTAATATTAAAAAAAAATTAAAAATCAAATTTATTCTTTAAATATTGATTAACAAAGGAAAATGAAACATAAATTTTACGAAACTTATAAGAATTTCCCAAATTTTCTAATTCTATCGTTGTAAAAATTGCATGTGGTAAACTCGATCGATCAAGTTGTAGGTATATAGCATGCTAAAGGAACGGAAAAGCGCAATACGAAGACAGAAATATCGCAAGGTATCGAACGCGAAATCAACTTGATGCGTTCCGTCGGGTTAAAAACATCGATCCGCGTCTTTATCGTCATGGTAACACATGCACTTATACAATTATCCTTGTGTGAAACTATTGAATGTATGTTTCCATACGATACTGTGTCGGTATGTACGCACACAGTCGTATGTCGATTATGTACAAACATGTATGTACCTCTCCTCTATTTGTTATCTTACTCTATCTTTCTTGCTCTATTCTTATCGCAGCTAAGAATGCATTTTCACGGTTTCACTAACACGCACCTTCCGTGTGATGTGTGCGAAACAAATTCATCTCGTTGAAATAGTTTTATAGTAGAAAATAATTCAATTAAATCTATAAATTGTATTCCTATAAAATTATCGATAATAGAAACAATTTAACAGTTTTGTCTTAATAAATTTATTATTATTTCCGCGAATATTGTCGTTGATGTAAAAATTGTATTTGAAAATAGTAAATCCGAAATGTTATATAAATATTTTGAGAAAAAATGATAGTAATTTTTGATTGTATATATAATAGTAGTATTGCATAAGATTAAAGCGTACCAAGATAAATATTATTAATATTAGAAATACATATCATGGATCAGTATTATATATATGTAAGTAGTTACAGATAATATCTAAATCTACAAAATAATACTTTTATGGCGTATTTTTATATTTAATTGAATATTAATTAATTAACAAA
This sequence comes from Apis laboriosa, assembly GCF_014066325.1. Taxonomy (NCBI): domain Eukaryota; kingdom Metazoa; phylum Arthropoda; class Insecta; order Hymenoptera; family Apidae; genus Apis; species Apis laboriosa. The sequence continues at coordinate 3,951,295 of NW_025223857.1, forward strand.
AATTCTTGAAAATTTGTTTACATAGAAGTAAAAATACGTAAAATATTGTTTTACATAGAAAAAAAAATTATTCGTAAAATAAGACGATTCTAATTGAAAGTAATCTAATGCGAAAGTTGCTACGCAGTTAATATGAAAAAGTCAATGTTTTACAAATTTTACTATAATAATATTCTATAAAAGGATAATATTTTACCCAACTAAAAAATGTAACCAATGTTAAATAATAACAATATCAGTTGCATGTTAAATGAAGAAATAAAGTTCAGATTTATTGATAAATCACTATGTTTGATACATAACCAATATTAATTTATCCTCAAGTTTGATTTGAATTTATATAAGAAAATTATAATCGTATTTCAATAATAAACTCGTACCAAGACTTAGAGAGAACTAAGAATCAACTGATATCTAAAGTATCAGAACCAACTATGAATCATGTTTACAAATACACGAGAAAGAAATGCATTTATATATGCAGCGTATTGAGGCATCCATATTGAAAACAGCATAACCTCACTAAATGCTTTCTGGCGCATGTTATCTTTTACAATAATGTATAGAACTGATTTTGCTTTAATCATAAAATTATTTAATTTAATTATCATAAAAGATCAATAATTATCTTTATAGAGTAAAATATAAATACGCAATTATTTCTCTCTCTTTTTTTAAATGTTTTTATCCATAATTCTAATAAATAAAACATCATTGCAACATCGAACATTTTATGATTCTTTAAATTTTATAATATACAAAAAGATTCTTACTTTAAAAAATACATATCTTCAGATTTTATCGCTTCAAACAAGAATTTCAATAAATTTTAATATGCAAATAGAACATTGTTTACATTGAATACACTTTTATATAAAATTTAATAGTTAATTTCATAGTTATTCACTTTTTTGAGCGTATAGACAAACGTAAATTAAAACACGTAATTAATTTTTACATGTTCGGCCATATTGTGTTGATACCATGGAAAACGATTAGAGGGACCGAGAACGCAGCAGGGCTATCTCGTCGACTGGCAGGCGAACCATTTCGCAAATTTCCTGGCATACCAATCTATCCACTTACCGGCTGTGGCTTTGGTGTTTTTCCCATGATGCCTCCTGTTCTTCTTCTCCGATAATCGGCTCTTCAGTAACATCGTACACGCACTTTATCACGATTTTTATCACTTGTCTCACACTGGCTACGCATTATTATTCACCCGTACGGCAGCCATTTGCCCTCTACCTACTCGACTATAAAGCCTGCCGCCGTTTCGTTTAGCCTTTGGCTTTCGGCCATTCGACAGCTCGTGACGTCACTTGAATCTTAGTGACGTATCTATATTTTCCTCATATTCGAATAATTTAATTTCAAAATTAAAAGATTACAAGAAAATTATATAATAATTTTCCATATATAATATTTTATAATAAGTTTTTAAATAACTAATGTTAATATAAATAGCAAAGTTATTGTGATAAAAACATGATATATTTTTTTCGTAATGAACAGGGCTCTTTGATCCATAGGAAATTAAGTAACATTGCTAAGATTCCGAAATAATCTGTTTTACCAAGAGTTGGTTATGTTTAAATCGTAGAGTAAAATCACGGCGCCAAATCTATACGCTCAAAAAAATGAAAAAATTTCAACTAAAATATCTCTATCAAATTATAATGTTTTAATTAGTGAAATAATAATACTCAAATTTATGAAATAAATCAAAGAGAAATAATTAAAAGGGTACTTGTAATAAAAAACAAATTAATGTAAGTGCGTGTAGGTATGGCCTTTTACTTCACACAATGAGATTCTTTTTTTTTTAAACACATATTATTTCAACTAAAGCTTAAATAAATGTCGAAGGCAACCGATATATCATTAAAAAATTGGTTTCTCGCGATATCTTTTTTGTTCCAATAGAAATTTATTTTGTAATAATGGTTTTGCAAGAATTGATTTGCTTCTGTCGCTCCACTATAAGACAATTACCAAAGCTCACAAGAAACCATACGTACATTAGTAACCATATTACATATATATACCATCGCATAGAAATTTATATATATATATATATTTATATATTATAACGCAAATTGAAAAGAGAGGACAATCATAATATACATACGTCGGGCATCTATATAATAATTATACGAAATACATTTTGCAAAAGATCACAACAATTATGCAAAAATAGACGTTATTCATCACTTGTCATAACCGCAAGAAAAATGAAATCTTTTATTTTTTTTCTTGATGTTGCAACATGTGACAAATTAACCGCAACACTTGGCAATATAGGTGTTACAGTTGTATATTCGTCGACATAAAAATTCTAATGTTTTTTTTTTTCAATCTCTTTTTTTAATTAATTTTTTTTCTTCGCATTAACTTGCAATAGCCCCTTGTAAAAATTTTCTGTGCAATTTCAATACCTAAGATAGTAAGGTATCGGTTGCAATATCACTGCGACATATCTTTTTTTTTATGATGATACCGTGACCAGAGCTAAAAGTTTCTTCTCGTTTATGGTATCCCCTATATATATATATATATATGAATATCTAAAAAGGCCGAGGAACCATTAGCTGCCTATTACATTACGAGAAGAATTTGCGAAAGTATTTGCGAAAACTTTGCTCCGGTACGGTGTTTATTTCTAGTACTTCCAGCGATGATATATATGAACAAAATTAAGGCCCCTAGCCACGGTATCCGTTCAAGCATAGAGGAATTAAATGTCTCTCTCTCTCCTCCGTTCTCTCTCTCACATTCTCACTTAAACACTACACATTTTGACAAATAATTAAGTCATCACAGAAGCATCATATTATCATATTCAATTAGACTACATATTTTGTGAATCTTGTTCAGTTTAGCGCAGTAATATTACAATGATCGAGTACAAAATGGTTTTAAAGTTTTCAAGCCTAGTATAAAGCACTATTATATATATTATAAGTGTGCTTACATGTCGGCACATACCATACACATACATATGTATAGTTATTATATATGGTATGTGTACACACATATGGTCGCAATTACCACTTAAAATCTAATTGTAGCGATAGTATTCTATCATTATTCTACGATTAAAAGCAAAGTTTTAATGAACAAAACACCAAAAAATTATATAAAAAAGATATAAGAGTTAAAAAAATGATTAATAGGAATAAAAAATTGTAAACATTTGAATGCGATAATCACGATTATGATTTCATTTGTTTTTTGATTTTAAATTTAAACAAAATAAATTTTTTAATGAGATAAATGATTAAACAACAATATCATAATTATTAATAAAAAAGAAAATATACAAAAAAGTATTGTAAGTATTGTAAGAATTATAAAATATTAATTATTGACATACACAATCGACCACAATACATAAGGTATTTTTAATGCCATGTTTTAGAAGATCCACAATCTTGTGTAAATGGTAGGCACGTTATAACTGAAAATATTTTACACGCCATATATCTTTCAATCAAATATTCGTACATGTTAGTACATATATTCGTGTACACTTAAAAACAAAAAAAAAAAGTGTATTTAGGTAAAGGCAGTGATATTCCTTGCACAAGTAGAAAGTGAGAGGAAAAATTGATTAATTCTCCACAATATAAACGTTTCTTTAATCATTTCGAATATTTTATCTAACTGGATATTTAATTCCCCATCCATTGTAATAAAATAAAACCATTAAAATTGCAAATTTCTTCAACTACTATTAAATCGCTTGCATAAGTTCTTTAATTTTCTTTCAGCGAACGAAAATGGCACAAAGCGTAATGGAGTTTGATAAAGCACAGCGAGTGCAACTCCTTAGTTTATTTCAAGATTTAAACACATAACTCCGATGATCTATTCAGTGAGTGACTCTGCAAGCTTGTAGTCAAATCTCGCTCTCCTTTTTCCTCGATTTTGTAACGATGAAAAGATATTTTAACGAGGATCGCAATCAAAAATAATGTTTTTACCCAGAGCTAGCAGTCTCCTTTTCAGCAGGCAAGGCAGATTGTTCAGATAGAGCTGCCTTATTCTGTCTTACCATCTCCGCACGCCTCTCCTTTAGGAAAAAAAAAAAAGAAATGATAATTTAAAGAAATTTATAAGGATCATCTATTTTAAATTAAAAATGTTTATATCATGCTAATACTCATATTAAGCTAACATCTATTATAAAGTATAATAGCTTATAAATGCAGGATCATGCTGAAAAGAAAATGATAAAAAAATTAGATATATAATTATACATAATATAACTGAATTCCTATAATGAAGATTTTCTGCAACATAATATGGTGAAGCACGATTAAAATTGATTAAAAATTCTAATGATAACCGTAGTCTACTGAAGTCATAGAATTTCTACTGAAACTTAATCAGTGAAACTCAATCAGAGACAATAAGAATATTGAATCAACAAAAAAAGGACGAAATTACATGCTGGCGAATAGCCTGCACACGACGTTGAATCTCTCGCTGTCGGTTCTGCTCCGCAGTAGAAACCCTCTTGTCAAATTCGAACTTTTTCACCAGAAGTTCTCTCGTGGCGCACTCTGCTATCTGACGCACTTTTGCTATCTTCACAGTGTTCTAAATGACCATTTCAAATTCCCTTATTGGGTAATATTGTCTACAAAATGTAAGAAAGGATTTCCACTAAAAAAGTCAAGTTTAGAAAATTACATTCCTATACATTCTGTATTTTCAAAACTTGACTGAATCACATACTAATTTTACAGAAGCGAGAAATCCTTCCTGATACTAGCCAAAACAATCCAATAGAAAATTCATAAAACTAATATTTTAATTCTGAATAATATACAAATGAACTCACATGATTGCGTAGCTTTTCTTTCTGTTCACGTTCGAGATTCTGACGACGTTCGTGAGCTTGATCCAATTTGCCTTGAATTTGGGATTCAAGTTGCTGTACGCGCTCAGTTAATCCCTGACGTACACGGGCTACTTGTTCCTCCTAAAAATTAAAAAAATTAAATAATATATAATACGTATATATAAATAATTTTATGAATAGAAATTAATCAATAATATTAAATACTGACATGTTCTTTAAGGCGATCCAGCATCTTTTTAATGTTTTCATCGCGTTGAGCAGCAGCAGATTTTAACTTCTCTTCAACGGCACAACGAACTTCTTGAGTCTGTTGTTCAAGACTTAAACGAGTTTTTTCCACACTTTCTAACTATAATCAAAAACACAATAATAATAATTACATTTAAATAATAAAATTATATATATAAAAAAAATTTCAACTAACGTGTTCTTTCAATTTATTCTTCAATTCTGCAATGTGAGCCTCTCGCTTTTCTTCTGTATTATTCATTTTAGCATCTAAAGATTCACGAGTCGCAGCAATGAAAGCAGCGCTAAGTTCATCTTTTTTGCGAGCTGCTTCTTCAATTTTGCTAAGTTTAGCGGCAAGAGCAGCGAGTTTATGAGCTTCCAAAGAAAGTCTTCTTTCCTCTGCTGCTCGAAGTTTGTCTTCAATAGCGACTTGTTGAGTCGGACTTGTTTGTGGGGGCGATGGTGCTCTTTTCGGTACTGTTGGTTCTGCTAAGATTACCTCGTAACACAATCCACCCTTCGATTTCTCTTGGCATCGAATCTCAGTTGCTAAGATAATAAATAAAATAAATTAATAAAAATATTGATGATTCAATGAAATTATTACTCGAGTATTGATTAATATATGTAAAAAAAATATTAATATGTTCTAAAAAATAATATATTAAAAAAATATTATTAGTATAAATATTAAACTATAATACTCATATTCATATATATGTATATGGTTTATATCTAACGTTATAAATATAAAACAAAAAATTATTTGAATATAATTCAATGATTAATTTTCATTATATCAATTAATTATAGAAATATAAAATTAATTATTGCCACTTGCAATGTAGCCAAAATCTATATATGCGTAACAACAGCATCTTTATATTTCTTCACTATTTTACATATTGTCTCCTATCAAACATAATGGAATTAAAAATATTCGTCTCTGCCAAATCGACGAGATATAATCCAAAAGCAGCAAAAAATTTCTTAATTCCATTTATTCCATCCAACTCGACTTCGTTCGAAGTACATGAGGCAATTTACGGAAGTATGACTCAGAGACGCGAGAAGGAAAGATCGATCAGCCTACGGGACGATTGTCTTTAGGCGCCGCGACGTCTAGCGTCGACACACGCACATTTCAGTAGCCACCCTATGAACACCATATCAGAGTGTTCTTCCGACATTTGCCGGCTTCGATTTATAATTTATCAACGATAGATTGGCGACTGTTTGTCACGAGTTCGTTGCACTTTCCAGCGAATGCATGGATAATCGATCGAAAGCTTATCCATGTTTCAATCAACAAAATGCTATCTAATAATGCTATCTAAAATATAAAACAAAGATGTATCAAGATATTCAACAATAAAGTTTTCTATCTTAATCTTTGATTTTTTTCTATATTATTAGTTGTTATCTATAAGCGATTTCTAATTAAAAGATAAATATTGTAATTAAATTTAATTCAAATGATTAAGTTGATTATAGAAATTAATTTAAAAATTAATAGTTCAACGGCGAGATTTGTCAATTAAAAAGCGGCATATACTCACTAATAAACTTTACTTTCTTCGGCTGTTTAGTTCGCGGCTTTCCTTTGCCGCTGGGCTTCTTGAAGGGAGCATTGCCCCTTCTATCTCCCGCTTCGAAAATTGAGAATCAATGAATGGCATATTACTGTAGGGATCAGGAAAACTGGAATCGCGTTTTAATTATCGGGAAATCGATGCAACCGTTTCCTCACTATCGGTTAACAACCGAAGGTGGCCATCTTGGGCCGCACCCCGATCGTTTTGTAGAGGTTTTCCATCGAGCACGTGCGTTATCGACAATTTCTGCAATTTTTCTAAATACATGCAGAAATTCGATGCAATTCATAAATTAAAAAGGGAAAAATGGACTTAATTATATTATAATTTTTACGAAGTGATGTAAACTAGAAAATAATAAAACAAAAGTAATTTCAAAACAAATTAAAATATTAAATTAAAATAAAAATGAAAAATAATAATATTACCGATTAAATTTTTACGGTAGATCAGCAGCACTAATCGATGATAGTATACAATAGATACCGATTAGTAGAAGGTAGAGAAATTGATCGAACTGCAGCTACCTGGGATAATACGATACCAACATAATATCGATCATCGTTGACTGCGGTAAAAATATACCAAGTTCAAAACGCGTATATTTAACAAGAGGACGTTTAAGGAAAACAGGAAATTGCTTCGCCTCTTCATGTATCAAATTAATTCGAATATGGCATATTCGACCATCGTTGTAAACTCTTAATAGTTTACAAATTAAAAAGCAGATCTAGTAAAATAAATAATATAAATAAATAAATAAATAAATAAATAAATAAAATAATTACATATTTTTATAAAATCGGTTTAACAATGATGATTTTAAAGTTGATATTAGTATTAGTAAAGATAGTGGATAGAGGTAAAAAAATCCCATGTTGAAATAAATGTAAAGATACCATAAATTGGATTAAAAGAAATCTTTCTCATCACTTCGACCGAGGAGTCATTCACCGTTGTATCGACTCCTCCCTTCTTCTAACTCCGTATAGTACACGAACTATTATAGAAATATAAAAAGGAAAGACTAAAAATACGAAAAACGCTTGCATCTTTCTTCCCAATTATAACAAGAAGTGGCGAACAGAGCACTCACCTATGATGCCCAAGGGTGCTTTGCAGCTATGACAGAAGCACTGCAGCACTGAATCGCGCACAAGACCGATCAACATATTTCTGATATTTGGTTATTAGCTGTTACGCGCGAACTGCGCTCCGTATTTAGCGAAATTAAACAAGCTCGGCAAACGACTACGAGAATGAAAAGAGGGAGCGCAGAAGAATCGGCGAGAGGACACGTTCGACGAGCAAAGAGGAGGGCCGGAAGTGGTTAAACTCGTATCTGGGGCGGTGGCTGGAGGGCGACTGATCCGCACAGTGCGCCACGACGCCCGGCGTCGCTCAATATCCACCCACTGGCGCCTCTTGCGCCCCTAGTCGCGGCGGACCACCCCACGCTGCAGCGAACAGCCTACCCGACGACAAGCCACCCTTCCACCTCTACTAACCTCCAACCTCCAACTTCCACCTCGAACGGCCTTAACATACCTATATCGTGGACCCGGCTAGGTGCCGGTCGCTAGGCACGTGTGGAAGCCTATGTGGAGGCGTAAAATACCATCTGTCCAACCCCAACCACCATCGAGCTTCTTATATTTTGACTCAACCTCGTACCAATGCTTGCTGATCAATGAACGATATCTTTTTTTCACGAGTTTTGTAAAATTCTGCAATTTATCTAAATATATATTTGCATTCTTTAATCTTTGCAAATTTAAAAAACTCCAGTTATGGATCATCATCGTGAATATAAGTTCTTACGTATTTCGATTCGATAAATTTCTAAGTAAAATTCAATGATTTTGGAAAAAAATATTTTTTAATTAAATAATATCGAAGTATTGTGTGTGAATGAATTTGAAGTTTTTTGAAGTTATTCATTAATTTTCCGCAGTTTATCGATTTTAATATACGAAAAGATTTTACGTAACTAACGCCCTATTTCGCGTCTCTTATAAATCAAGCCCTACCACTATCCTGCCCTTGCTTAGTTGCGACATCGAGAATATGATCTTCGAATTGACGACTTTGCAATATGCACCCCTAAAGAGGACTCGTGGAATGCTGAGAAATCTTGTTTCGGTTGTTCCGATATCCGTGTTAAGCACTTCTATTTGAATTTTATTTCAACGTACTTAGACATATAAAAACTTATTAATTTCACGATATATAATAAAAAAATTTTAATTTTAATCTTATTTCTTCGATTCTTGAAAAATAATTTCGTTGGTAACTAAACCATTGTCTTTTTCTAGTTTCTAACGAAATCCATCAATATTTTTTGTTAATAATTTAACATTTAAAATAGATTGCCCTTTTTACGAAATTATTTGTTATTTTATCAATGAACATATCACTTTCTCTATTCTTAGACGATTAGATTGTTATATTCATTTTCTTGATTTTATCGGTATTTTAATAAACCGTGAAAATGATTTCAAACAAATCATAGAGGACAATACCAAAGGTAACCGATATGAGAAAATATGGAACACAAATGACAATAATCGTTGTTCCGTAAACTTTTTCATTTGACAGGAACGATCGAACAATCGCAATGTCGAGATTCCGTGACGCATTACGGTCGAAGGATACGCCATAAAGTGAATGAATCTCCTACACCTGGATCGATATCGTGGAATATTTTCAGAACTCGGAACGAGGGAATAGGCGATGTTAATAATGCAGTCACCCCTTTTTCCACTGGTCACGAACGTAGTAAATTGCGCAGAAATCGAAGTGACGTATTCTAATAGAAATTGAGACTTGATATTTATCAAGATTTTTTTTTAAATTCCAGTTAACTTTCCAACATTTTTCATTTAAATTTCATCCAGCACAACAAATTATATCATTATATTTCTCTATTTCAAAAAAACTTATTCTGCAATTAAGCAAATAAGAAATAGTAATGATTCCATTGCAATTAATTAGAAAATATATTTAATTGAAAAGAAAGAGCAAATTTATGGAATAATGATTTCTTGATTATATTTAATGAGTTTCACTTATTCGTTATATTTAATTAAATTTGAAAATTTAAAAAGTTAATAAAAAAGAAAAAAAAGAAAAAAGAATCGAGCGAAATCGAGTCTGGTCAAGAAAAGTGCATCGTTTTAAAACGTGATTTATCATTGCATGCCCTTTAAGGAAGGAAGAAATTCAATAGAGTTTCACCGAGAGGAAATGATTATGGACATTTCACCCGATATATCTTGCACGCTGCTTCAGACAATCGGATTAACCTACGCACTTCAATGTCACCGTGTGTACGCTGTTTAAACTCGACCAGAGCCAGTCTCTTTCACGGATGCAAGAAGAACTTGAATCTCATTCTCCACAACTCGAAAGAGGAGATGTGAAAAGAGCGAAGAATGAGGTTTAAGTCGCGTGCTAGTATTGGCGCAGTGTTCAATTGTGAAACAGCATTATTTATCGATACGCAACACTTATGCGGGTTCCGTTACATTGTGTATCCGGTAATGAGAGATCAATAAAATTGTTCTCCATAATTATTCGTATTGCGAAATTGATATCAATCAGGCGATATATAAAATAATCTATATTCATGTAAGATATGTTTTCAATTATTATATGAATTTTATATGAAACTTTATTCTGCAAAAAAAATAATACTTTCTGCAATTTTTATCGAAATATCGAATTGAATTATTTTGTTTGAAATATAAGAATAATTTTATAAACAATGCAAATTTTATTTTTTAAATTCCAATATCCAAAATCAATTTCTGAAATCAGATATAAAGTAAATATATATTTTGAGTATATAAAAAAAAATTAAAAAAAATTAAAATAATTAATCTTTATTAAATATAGAATAAATATTTAATTTGCAAATATGAAAATATCACAATAATGATTTATCGAAAAAAATTTAGTAAAATTTTCATAATTGAGAACCACTGAAAAGCGTTCGAGCACTGCAGTTGAATCAAGCTGCAGTTGCCACGGCGAACTGCAGACTACACTCCTCCGAGGACGCCAATGGAGGGCTCTGACCTCTTCTTGGCAACTATCTACTTTTCGTTGCTTTAGGGTGTATTCCTATTCCCATCTAAATTGCCTTTAATTAACAATCCTTTGTTGTACTGAGTTTATTATCGAACGTGAAAAAATATTACGTCTGATTCGCGAATAATCTCTTTTTTGGCAAAATTTGGTAAAATTTTGGTTCATTATTCATAACAATTCTGGAAGTTCAATCAGAAATAATGACTTGAAAAAGTCATCACACATAACATACATTGAATAGTCATATAATCAATCACATTAATATGTAATACATACTTATTAATTGTACAAGTGTACAAATATTTGTATATATAATATTTAATAAGTTATATTATTTAAATCTTTAAAATAAAACACTTAAATCATTAATCATAAAATGATATAATGAAAGATTAAACATTTTATACATATTATAAGAAATTATATCTACTTATACATATATCGTATAATTGATTTTTTTTGAAATTCAAGAAAATATATTATATAAATTAAAAATATTAATTATGAAAATTATTAATTTGTTATTATTTTTAGAAATTAATATGAAGAATTTTTATACAAAAATTTTGTCACTTACATTCATTAACATGCGATTCAGTAGCCGCAGCCATTGTGGCAATAACTGTATGTCACTGTAAAATAATATATCTGATTTTATAAACTGAGGTTAAAAATTATACATTGAAATTTTTTATAAATATTTTCCTCTTAATTTAATATATACCTATTTATTATATTTAATCATTTTTATTACAGTAATGTCGCGTGAAGCTTATTTCAAACAAAGGAAATATGTAAGAAAAATGTACGCTATTTATACATTACGACTAAATTTGAAGAATGAAAAAAATTGAAATATTTTGTAGCATATTATGATATTGTATTATAATATATACTTTTGGAAATACAATAAGGGAAAAATTATATTGTATGACGTATTTGTTATTTCTATATTAATTCTATACCAAACAAAGTAAACGACATTCGACATTCGAAATTTTTCAACATTATTTGCACAATAGAGCAATCAAAAAATATCAGGTATATATACATTGATTTGATATTCAATGACATAATTTCGTGACAAAATATTCTTTTTCATATTTTTTGAAAAATATATATCTCAACAAAATTATTTAAACACAATCAAAGAAAGTCGAAGTTATGATTACTTCTACGCATGATCACATTCAAAAAAACGTATTGCAGTCAAATTACAAATCGAATGCGGAAGATGACGTTTAGGATTATTGTAAAAAAAAAACAACGGCACTTTCTTTGTTTCGTATTGAACATTGATTAAGTATAAAAGTGGATAAGCGAGGTCTCTTTGTTCGTATTCGTGGCGTCTCTTTGTCACCAAACAAACTTATCGTTATAGATTGGAAATAAACATTTAACTTACCTGTTTTTCCTTTAAAAGAACAAAGAAACGATTATTGAACAATACGGTAGATACTAGAAATAGAAACGATCACCAATACACTGGATAATGCTAGGAGATCTGAACGGTCGCTGGACTTGCTGGCTGCTTTTATTGCGACATGCAAGTATCTTTGTGTAACCAACGATTCACACTGGTTAACATTTGGCTACACGTACAACACATACATACATTTTGTCAAAGTGCTCGAATGTTCGGGAGTTTTCATTGGTCGAGCTTAGTGATCGGTTCATCGTCATTGGTTAGTTTGAATTTGAAGCGTTGGCTGAATTGTAACAGGACGTGTCATGTGAATCCTTTACCACGCATTCGCAGTACTGTTTTCATCGTTTAAAAGATGATCGTTGTAAATATAATGTATCTAAACGAGGTAAACACTGTTTTATTTATGTTTTTTATAATTGTAATTTGACGATTTTGTTATAATTATAACATTGTATTATTTTATTAAAATATTTATTTTTGTCAACAAGAAATTATCACTAATTATATATTTATAATAATTCAATAATGTTCAATAATAATGAACATTTACGAATTTAAAATATGAAATGAATTTTTACATGTATTTTATATTAAATTAATTAAAAATATTGCAAAAATTAATTTATTAATTTTTATAAATATAATTCATATTAAATGCATATTAAATATAATATTAGAAAAATATAAATCTACAAAATACATGTCCATATTTTCGACTGAGACGATCACACAGTTTAAAAAAAAATCATTCTGGATGAATCATATGTCTACATCTCCAGCAATGTGCGTATTAATGTGTAGGATGTTGTGACCGTTGTGCGACCATAAGAACGTAAAAATTCGTTCCAAATATGGTGGAGTTGTTATAACTGGTTTCGATAATTTTACAAGAAAACGTGATATATTCATTAAGATTTTAACTAAACAATATTTTTTTATTTTTACTTATTATTTAAAAATATAAAAATTTATTAATTTAATAAAGATCTAAGATCAATAATCAATTTAAATTATTAAAATTATTTAATAAATTATTAAAAAATCATTGTACAAAATATTTAGCAAAATATTCAATCATATAATTTCTAGATATATAATATTTTGTGTTATTATATTTTTTTGAATATATTACACATTGCATTTTTTTCATTTGGTCAAATCAAATATATATTATATTAGTAAAACAATAAAAATAAAAAAATATTAAAATTGAATGATATAATATCTATAAGTAAGATTGTAATTCATAAATGATTAAAAAAAAGACATTTTATTTAGTACATCTTTAATGTTACTAATGTTCATAATAAAATATATGTCAAAATTGAATATACTTAAGCTAATACATTAATATCAAATCGATTTTATTATACAAATAAAATTTATGTATATTATGTATATTTCTTGATTAGGGCAGTATCTGAATGTTATAATTTATAGAATTAAATGATATATTGAGCAAATATATACTATTTAGAATTGATTATTTGAAAATTTCATTGAGGTAGAATATTTTAAACTTTATATATACGTAAAAAAAAAAAAAAAAAAAAAAAAAAAAAAAAAAAAAAAAAAAAAAAAAAAAAAACTGAATATTTCTGCAATATAATGTTTACTAAACGGAAGTATAAAATTGACATTAAATCGATTCCATTCAATTTCAATTATAACAAAAATTGGTGCAAGATATCTCATTCATAATATCATCTAAATGACATTATGGTAAGGAAATATCTCATTTATAGTCGCAAAAAGATTAAATATCTTTTGATCACGATTGTAAAATTCGTAACAAATCTAGAAAAAAATTCTAGAAAAGATAATTTATACATATAATAAATACGTATTTAATATTATAGAAAATGTTTTAGATTAATTGGAATATACGAATATACACGTTTGTTTTAACTTACTCTTGTTTTTTTGTTAATAAAATAGAGTATAATTTCAGGTAACCAATTGTCCTAGCTACATATAAAATATATTATTGCCTCAACTTTCATCATATAAAGGAGTACCATCTCCACTTAGAGACATACTCCGAGGACTAGAATTTGTAAATGGAGTTCCTCTAGGAGATTTGTAAGATGGAGTACGAACAGATGGTGTTCTATGGCGTGGAGTTGCCCTCTCATTTTGAATTTCTTGATTTCGTGACGTTTTCCTAGATTCGTCATATTTTGGAGTATTACTATTAAAATTAGAAAAATAATATTTGATTAATATTTAAATATCTAAATATTTATCTTAAATATTTAATTTGAATAACTAAAAATAATTGTACTTACAATTCTTTGGAAGTAGATTGCTTTGATCGAGCCCATGCTTCCGCGGCTTTTGACCAATTCGTTGCATTAGAAGAATTAGAAACAGACCTGTGTGATCTTGCAGTTCTATGTGAATTTGAGTTCATTGCAGAAGGAATTGGTTGTAAGAATGGTCCTTGAGCATGGCTAGGTGTTTGTGGATGATGAGGTGTATGATGTGGTGTATGATATGGAGTCATAAACGGAGTTTGGCCGGAAGGTGTATATGGTGTACTTCCATAAACGCCATAATTACTGACACTAGCAGCACCTGGAGTATATGGTGGATAATGATGTGGAGTATGATTTGCTACTTTTGAGAGAGAATGTAGCATATGATGTGGCATATTTTGTGCTACTCTCTGTATTGCATCTGGATTCACTCCTGAAAAAAATATAAAAATGAATAAATTTCAATATAACAAAAATTATAATGATTTAATATTTTGATAATATTGTGAAATTTACCATTTACTCCAGGAGTAGTACCATTATATGGTGTTCTGGAAGTCATAGCTCCATGTGGAGTACCAGGTGTACTTTGACCTGGTATAGGATCTCTAAAATGTTCCTTAAACCAACGGAATAAATCGCTTAATCTACTGAACATTTGACCTCTAAATCGAAATCCATCAGGTGACACGGTGATATATTCATGACGACAACGAGTTCGTGGTAAATATGAAAGTAAAAATTTTCCAGGATAATTCTAAAATACAAAACAAAAAATTTGAAAAATGAATTTAATTGAAAATTTTAATAAATATTAAATATTTTCAAACATACTTTAGCGGCAGATACAATATATGGTATTCCACCAGGATTTTGCTTTTTCTGTTCCTTTAAAATTTCTTCTGCTTTATCTTTAATACCCTCTATATTTGATTTATAATATTTAAAATCTATTAGTTCCGAAACATAAGCAGACATTGGATTAATATGTCTTGCAATAATTTCATCTAAATCTTCAAATTCTTCATTGCCAATCCACAAACTGCGACCCAAAGAGAATGTATTTTCTTTTCCTTCTTCTCTTATATCGATATGTTGATAAATATTGTCTGTAACTTTCCATGTTACAGTCAAATGATCAGCTCCTTTACTACTAGGTCGTATTATTGCTTCTCCTTGTTTCATAGTTTGCATTAATTTTTCAACTTCTGCAAAACCAATATTATAAAAATTGGGATGAATTATAACTCTTTTTACATAAGTTTGTCTTTGTTGCACTTTCTTAATATCCTCTTCAGTTTTTATATCTTTGTCTTCTGCTTCTGTGTCATAATAAACGTCTCGCTGTGGTCTAAAAATAACAATATAAATAAAATATTACTTATAGAAATTATGAAAATTTATAAATAAAATATAATTATTTATTAAAATATTCATAATTACCTCCATTCATGATTTTTATCAACAAGATCGCTGGTTTTACTAGTACATTCAACGCTAAATCGTTCTACTTCGATCTTTATTATACGACAATGAATTACTTGTCCAACACGTACTCTTTCTTCTGGATTAGCGACATGTTTGTCAGATAAATTTTTTACATGAATATAACCAGATATTCCATTATCTAATCTTAAACGAATTCCAGTTGCTTTCCCTGGACATGCACCGGCATCAAAATGATTCCATACTTCAGACAATTCTGGAAAATCATTTTTTAAACAAAATGGACATTGCCACAATCCGGTTTCGTCATTTCGAACAGGATTTGCTTGATCTAATTGTTCTCCTTGTGGTTTTCTATGACTTATACCAACAACTGTAGCCAAAACTAATTTACCAACATAAAAAGTTTCTGGAGTTTCTTTAGTCAAAATATCGAATAATTTTTCAGTATTTGGAGATTGATATGATATACGAAGATCTTTGTATCTACAATTAAGTTCAGCTCTTATATCATAAAGAGTAATGCACTTATTTCCAAAACCTTGTCTTTCAAGTTCTTCTGCAAATGCATCTAAATCTAAATCTTTTAATCTTTCTGGTGATTCAAGAATTTCTTCTAAAGCTCCTGCAGGATTTGCATCTTCATCATCATATTCTAAAGCATCTACTGCCATTTTTCTAGCCCATTCATATGTCTCTGGATGTACACGCGAACCATCTAAAACTTCTACATATGCCTCTGTACTGTCTCCTAAACTATTTGTATCAATTTTAATAAAACCAGCACAGTTGACAAATACTTTAGGTCCCATATGACATGCTGTTATAAGTTGTGTTCTATTTTCTAATCTTTGATTAGTTTGCTTTAAAATCTTAATCAGAGCTTGTCCTTTTCTGGGTCCTAAACCACATACAAATTGTACTAAATTTGCTGTATAAGGCTGTTGAACTGCTCTATTTAAATCTACTCCTACTTCATTTATACGATTTATAAATTCTAAATATAAATTTTCTATAAGATCCTCTTTAGAAAGTTGATCTTGCAAAGAATGATATTTAAGGCACAGAATTTCTTCATCAATTGTACATAATTGAGAGAACTCTAACAAAGGATCTTGTATTCTTCTTGCTAAAGATATAGCTTGTCTTAATAGTTCTGGATAATCTCTAAATTCAGATATACTTCTATTACTATTTGCATAAACTTTAGCAAGTTCATTATCACATATTTCCACTTGAATTGAAGGATATTGTTCTTCCTCTATGAGATTAGATATACATTCTTTTATATCAGCTACTATCATTAATGCTTCTCTAGTTTCACCACTTATTACTACAACATGTGGTTTTTTTGTGGCAATAAAATTTTTAATTGCTAATAAATCAGCTTCTTTCAACACTTTTTCGTTATCCCTAAAACTATTTTTACGTTTTAATATATGTGGTAATCTTAAATAATCAGTGCATTCTCCATCTGGAGAAATTATGCAAGTAAAAGCAGCTTGAGATGGATCAGGCACATAAGCTACACCCATCACACGAATTCCTTTACTAGTATTCCATTCTTCATCATCTTCCTCAGGAAATTCACAAGTATATGGAGCAATTTTTATCCAATTGTACATTTTACGGCAACAAGCTTTCATAACGCATTCTTTTGCCTCTATTAAAAGATTAGATCGTAATTCTTTTTTCAATTGCGGTATTATAATACGATTTAAAGCTATTTCAACACTACCAGTTCTTAATGTATTCCAATCCTGTACACTTTTACTAAATTCATCTCTATAATATAGTTGCTTTATTTCATCAATATAATTATTGCTAGTATTTCCTTCAATTATATCACTAAAGGAAAATGTAACTAATTTATCTTCTTCTGCTATAATTAGTTTTAAAAATTGATCACCAACAAGATCTCGTACAGGCTTATTTTTAAGATATTTTAATCCATAAATGGCATGAGCCTCATCTATCTCTTTTATTCCTTTTTTAGTTGGTTTTATAGATAATTTTGCTCTCTCCATATACATTTCTCTAACACATTTGCGTACTAATGGTTCATGCGCTAATTGAATTGCAACCATTAATTGTGCAGCTTTAAGTACTTCTTCATTTGTATTAAAAATTGCTGAACAAAAATCATTTGCTACTATTGCAGGTTCTGTTGGATCTTGATCTACTTCATGGCGTTGATAATTATCTCGAAGATTTTCAGCAAAATGTTCTGGAGAGAGACCAAATCTTTTAGCAAGTCCATCTAAACCAGCCTTTTTACAAATATAATAAGGACCTTTCCTAATTGGCTTTTTTAATGATTCGTCTATTTCTTCTTCTTCATCATCTATATCTGCAATTTCTTCAGGAAGATCTTCTCCATTTTCCTCAGCTTCCTCGATTTGTTGTTTTCTTTTCTCCAATTTAGCTTTTTTTTGTGCTTCTTTCTCTTTTTTGCGTACATCTTCTTGCATAACTGATACATCCTCATTATAATATAACATAAAATGTCGATAAATATCATTCAGTTCTTCAAAAGTCTGAACATTTTTAAGTCGTTCAATATCATCATCTTTAATAATTCGTATGTTATCAGATAACGGAGCATCTGGATTTTTCATAATCTCATCTAATTGAAAATTTCTCATTTTTTCAAACAATTTCAATAAATTTTCCTTCCTTTGTTTAAGTTGACACCATTTCATATCAAACTTATAAATTTTCCACAAATCATTAATATTTAACTCTGGTAAAACATATTCTTTTCTATAAAATGATATAAATGGAACTTCAAAGTTTTGATTACGCATGAAATCTAAAGCTTTTTTAATTTTGTTAACTGTTTGAGGACCTTTTCTAGCTCTTTCTTTGGCTTCTTCATTAAGATGAGCATCTTGTATTGAAATCGTCGGTTGACAGAATGCCTGTTTGTATATCCATTCTGCTTCAAGATCTAATTCATCTGAACCTTCTACAGTTGATGTAATAGGAACAGCGCGAAGTTGCATACGTTCAGGAATGTCTGTTGTACGAATCTAAAGTACATATATTAAGATAGCTCAAATATTATTTATAAATATTGATGATAAATTAGTGTTATTTTTAATTACCTCATTGTCTATATCAGTAAAATGACCACGTATAAGTTCGCTAGGTTCATATACCTCAAAGATACTTTTTTTTGTGCTCTTTTTTTTAAGATGTTGTTTTGACCGTCTTGGTCGATCTTCTATCTCGTCATGAATATAATCATCTTCTTCTTCATCTTCATCATCTTCAAATTCATCTTCTCCATATTTTCCAAATTCATCATAATCAAAATCTATACCAAAAATATCTTGAGCTTCTTGTAAAGCACTGTAATAAGTATATAAATAATTAACATATGTTATCATAACATATCATAACATATTATGTTCTATATTATATTTATAAAGCAAAAAATTCTTACGCATCAGAAAAAATAGGTTTTTTCTTCTTTCTTTTCTCAGCTATAGGTACTCCATCACCATCCACAATGAAATCATCCTCATCTTCACTTTCTTCCTCATCAAATCCTTCCACTTCACCTCTGTGACTAACTTCACTTCTTTCTTCATCTTCCTATAAGAATAATAAATGATTATTTAATTTCTTTTACAATATATAACAATATATATATTCTTTTACAATATAATTATTAAACCAATCACACATAAATCTTATTTTAAAAGTTACCTCTCCAGAGCCTTGAAATAATTCATTTGCAATGGCATCTCTTTCATCATCTACTTCTCTTTCTTCTTCTCCCTCTGATTCTTCATCTTGTATTCTTCGCAAACGTTTAAAACGACGTTTCTAAAAAATAAAATCATAATAAAAAATTGTGAAATTATATAAAATATTTTATATTTTTTTGCAATTGTATATACCCTTTCAACTTTAACTCCTAAATTTTCCTCAAGTAGATCATAATCTTCATCTTCTAAACGATCATCAAAATCTTCATCATCACTTTTTTTACGTTTTCTAGAATAATCAGATCCATCACTATCTTCACCATCATTATCATCATCTTCAATTGGATTATCATCAATAAGTCCTGGAACTTCTCCTTCATCTTCTATTCATATTAAAGATAAATAAAATTTAAACAAAAATGATTTTAAATGATAATAATTATTTAATATATTAATAATATTATGAGTATCCGATCTTCAGGTCAAGTTAGGCAGAAAGTTTTACATAGTCTCGAATTGTATTTCAAATTTTGAAATTACGGATACTTATATGCCAGAAAACTTTTGGAATTCCGCCCAAAGTAAAAAAAAAAATTCTCCGAACAACAATCCGAATCCGAACTACAATTTCGAGCATCCGTACATCCCTAGTTTAAATATTAATATTGTATAAATTGCTATAGTTTTTTAAATATCATTTTTTCTAGAACTTTCAAACAGATATTTTAGCAAATATATTTAAATATATTTAATTAGAGGTAGTATATAAATGCATTTTTGTACGAATTACCTTCATCGTCATCTTCATCATCACTATCTTGCATAGCTTTTAATTTTTTAAGTTTTTTTCTTTCATTAACATCGAGTTCCTCCTCCTCCTACAATATCACGTTATTAGGTTATGTAAAATTAAATGTCGTTATTTTATATTTTATTACCCACCTCACTTTCTTCTGCTTCAGCATCTAAATAATCTGCCATTTTTTAATAAAAATATGAAACTTTTTAAAAGTAATATATAAAAAAATTATTAATAAAACAAAATAACAAACGGAACAACTCTACTTGCAACAAGAAATAATCGCAATTTAAGGTTGCCGAAGAATTTTCTATACTAATTTATACGTGACGTCACTGAAGTAAGACAAAGTACTACTTATTGCCGAACAATATTGCTACGTTAACATCAGTGAAGTATGGAATAGAAAGGGAACTATTAAAATTGGTGGGAGAATGCGTTGCTTGGCAACAAGACGCTATCTGATCTGATGATGCGACGCCATCTACTTGATGATACAATATACTATGTAGTAGTACGAAATATGGGAAGATAGTGTCGCATCATCGCGTTTTGTTGCTAAGCAACGCATCTTCTTACCAATCCTCCCAACTAGTCTTTTTCATATATATTGCTCCATATCTCGATGACATCACATGTAGATAGAGAGTTCTAAGCGGCAAGCTTAGTCGTGACATCTATAATTATACAACTGTTTAATATCTATATAAAGGTTCGTTTTCAAAGGAATACTTTCGTGTCCAATCAGCTGATATATAAACAAAATTGGTTAAATTTGTTTTTTTTTTATTTAATTCTAATCATATAACAGGAAGTAAATTGATTTCCGTAGTATTTTTCTATCTGATTCATTATTTGTATGTGCTTAAGTGGTTCAAAGTTCTTCAATAGCGTGATGATGCACATAGAAATGAAAAAGGAAAACATGGCGAAACAACGTGTGAAATGATTAAAATATAAATTTAAAACGAATAATTATTTGATCGGAATGACAACTAACGAAGAATCTGTAGATGACAGTCTCTTAGAGAGATTCATCAAAAGTGACGAAAATAAGGTTGTGAATTGTCGAAGTAGTATAGACAATATTGAAGGGCACAAATTACGACATGGAACGGACAGTTTTCCAAATATTAATGAAAGACCGGTTGATGATATTTCCATCGAATTTTTTTATAAACCACATAGCATTACACTTCTTCTCATTTCAATCGGTGCTGTAATATATTCCGCATTCACTAGGTAATTAAATTTTATTTAAATTTTTTTATTATATAATTTTATACTTTTTCTGTAAATATCGATATTGATTCAATACAGGAATACTACTAATGTTGAGGACAATATTTGGGCTGGAATATTATGTATCATATTTTTCTTTCTGATTATATCTATACTTACATTTCCAAATGGACCATTTACGAGACCTCATCCTGTTGTATGGAAACTTGTATTTGGTTGTAGTGTATTATATCTAATGGGTCTATTATTTATGCTATTTCAAGATTATGAAACAGTTAGAAAAATCTTTGTTTGGATAGATCCTAGTTTGGCATCGTTTCATATTGATATGGATAAAGAATATGGTGTTAATTGTTCAGAAATTACAATTGAGAAAATATGGAATCATTTAGATGTTTTTGCATTAGCTCATTTCTTAGGATGGACTTTTAAAGCAATTCTTATTCGTCATCTTGGTATTCTTTGGGCTATTAGTATTATGTGGGAAGTAACAGAAATAGCATTTGCTCATTTATTACCAAATTTTGTGGAATGTTGGTGGGATGCTTTTATACTTGATGTTGTTGTCTGTAATGGTTTGGGTATTTGGGTTGGATTAAAAATTTGCTCTCTCTTAGAAATGAGAGAATATAAATGGGTAAGCATTCTTGACATTGAGAGCACTACTGGAAAATTAAAGAGAGCAATGCTACAATTTACTCCTGGTAGTTGGACTGCTGTTAGATGGTTGGATCCAACATGTACATATATGAGATTCGTTGCTCTGTGTCAGTTGGTTATATTCTGGCAAGTTTCAGAGCTCAATACATTTTTTTTGAAACATGTGTATGAATTTCCACCCTCTCATCCATTTGTTGTGGCAAGATTGGTATTAATTGGAGTAATAGTTGCACCTTCTGTTAGGTATGCAAAATAAGATAAATTTATATTAAATATGTATTGCAAATGTATTATAGCAATTATAATAATTTGTTACACAAGTAGTATAATATTTTAACATAATTATAGGCAATACTACATGTATGTAACAGATCCAACATGTAGTAGAGTAGGGACTCAATGTTGGGTTTATGGTGCAATTATGGTTACAGAAGCATTACTATGTATAAGGCATGGTGCTGCATTATTTGAACGTACTCAAGCATTAAATATTCTTCTATGGCTACTTTGCCAATCTCTAGTCTCAGTTCTTTGTGTTTATGGCTGTGTTTTATGGCATCGGTACTTTGAGGTATGTGTTTATTTCTTTAAAATGAAACTGAAAATTATTCATTTTGTAACTAACTGTATGGTTATGTTTTTTTTTTATTATTTTTATATGTCTTTTTCTAATGTCTTTTGCATGGCTCTCATCTTTTCAGACAGAAAAGAAAGCTACTTCAAAACAATGTATTACTCAACTAGACAACAGTCATCTGGATGTAACCCTTAGCAGTGGTATGTTATGGTTAATGTTTATTATATTTTTTTGAGGTGTAAATAATGATTAAGCCAATAGTGCACTGGGCTATTGATTTATAATTAACTAAATACTAAATATAAAACAAGAGTGCTACATTTGCAATCTGTTACATAACTGACATGAATAATATAAAACTAAATAAATTGTGTTATGAATGCTTTCCTACTACTATTGAAAAATATGAATTATATGTATTTATTATAAAAATATATAAATATTTTATCATAGAGCTCAGTTCATCATTGGTAAATTGAATACTAATAAATATTTTTAGGAATTGATCTGTATTCTAGGAGACATGATTCATTCTACAAAATCTATGGATTTATTGGAAAAAAAACAATTATAAACAATTATGAGCAAGGAATATTTAACTAAAGGGTGAATTATTTATATTATTAAATTTTCTAGTCACATTATATCATCGTACAATAGAAGTTTTGGATGTAATGGATTTAATGAATACATGAGTTTGTCTGGTTTTTGAATACTGCGCTCGTTTGCGCGTGAATGTTATGAAAAAAATGTTCCTGAGAATAAATGAAAAGCGTTGTTACCACTTAACTCACGTTTTTTTATAAAAAAATATTTGTTATATTATTTACGCATTTTAATTGCGTAGTTACATTATTCTGCTGTATCGCATAAATATGGAAATACTTTGCATTCAATATATGGAATATTTGGCATTATTCGTGAACCTTGCGGACAATTCCAAGCTTTGCCGAGAAGCATATTATTTGATGCGGAGACAAAAATACGAATCCGATTTGGTAACTGTTCATTCTCATACAATGATATATACGATGACGTAAGTGGTGACTTCGTACAGTACATCTAT
Organism: Apis laboriosa; assembly: GCF_014066325.1. Taxonomy (NCBI): domain Eukaryota; kingdom Metazoa; phylum Arthropoda; class Insecta; order Hymenoptera; family Apidae; genus Apis; species Apis laboriosa. Next base: position 3,975,276 of record NW_025223857.1, read on the forward strand.
AAAAATCATCTATGAAAGTTCTTACTTACGATAATTGTCATAATGTTTGTAATTTTATTTAAAATATCAATGCCATAAATTTTACTGTAACGAAAGTACCTGAGCATAGGTGAGATAGAATAACTGATTGAAATCAAGTTCTAACCATGGAAGATAATCTTTTTTAGATCTCAATCGAGCCAAAGTATCGTAGGCTAATCTTAGTCCCGTTATCTCGGACAGACGTTCATTTAGAGTCAATTGCGAAATCTAAAACATTTTTGAATAAAAAAAATTTATTAAGTTTGTAAAAACGTATTTGATTAAATATTTTATTTTAAAATAATATTTTTACATCGCAACGATTTTATAAAAAAAAAAAAAATGTATCAATTTACCTCATAATTCACGTTTTGTCCAGTAAATGATAATGTCATACTCATATAATTTTGATCATTTCGGTGATAGTTAATATATTCATTAAAATTATATTTAGATTTATCATCGTTTAACAAACTGTTCTTGGCATTGCGAGTTCCATTCCAATAATAAATACCTAATGATATATAAATATCATTGAACATTTGGACGATAAGATGGTTTTGAATTTTTTTATAAATCTATTATTATAATTCTAGAACGTTAAACATTATAATAATATAAAATTACATATTATTAATATACCATTTGCATCAAAGTGATGAGCAATTTGGTGTGCAATTATGTTACCAATTGTCGCCATTTTTATGTAATCAAATGAAAATTCATTATAATTCATGGACCAATCGATTATACCAAATGGTATCACAATGAGATTTAATCCATAAATCGCGATTCCTTTAGATTGGTATGGTTTTGCATAATGTGTCCATCTACATTAATTCATATAGTTTAACAATGTAAAGATATTTTCTATATCTCTTTTTAATTATAAAAACTTACATTTGTTCAAGATCTCCTGGATTTGTAGAAACTTGTGCATAGATTAATTTTCGATATCTTTGCATTAAAATTATTGAATTTTCTAAGTAATTATTCGATAAATTTACCTAGAATTGGACCTATCATTAAATATCATTCAATAAAAATAATTTAGTTAACAATATTTAAATTTTTTTTATTATTAATATCATATTTTTAAAAACGAAATTGATTTTTTATACCTTGTTTGCTTGATATCTTACATAAATTGATTTATTATTATTAAAATAAGAAATATCGGGTAGGACAATTTTAAGATTATTTATTTTTGTTATTAATGCGACACGATCTTTTTGTGTAACCCATTTTTTGTTTTTAATGTTTAATTTTAGAGTCTCCTTAAGTTTCTCAAATATACTATGTATCTATTAAATTTTATATAAGGATTAGTCATCTTATGATTATCTTCATTATTAATCATTATATGAAATGAATGCTTACAGTTTCATTTATGTAAATAAGTTCATCTTTCGAAAACGAAGAAATATATAAGTTCGAAGCTTCCGGGATTAAAATATTAGTAGCTACGCGTAGGCAGTATTTTTTAATATCTACATTTTTAACATGTTTTGATAAAACTAACTAAAAGAAAAAAATAAATGTTAAAAGTTATTAAAAACTTTAATTGAAGAAAGAAAATTGAAACATTAATCAGAAAAAATAAATAAAAGTTTTCATAGTCTGATGCGAAATATTCCTTCTAATAGCAAAAAAATTTGCACTTCGGTCAAAATATTATTAAATTATTAAAATAGTTATTGCTACGATGGGATATAATATCTAGTAATAATAATAATATAATATAAAATAATAATATTAATCATGAGATGTTTTAAGATCATTAAAAAATATGATCCATTATAATATTTTTAATTTTTTTCTTTATTAATCTCTACTTTATTATATTATTCTATTAAACAACAAATTTAAAAATAACAATGTCCAATCCGATAAAGCATTCAGAAATATAAAAAGAAATTATACTAGTTTTAATATTTAATAATTTTGATATATAATCCAAATCGATTGAACAAATATTTCGCATTGATCTATGAAAAACTTATGTACCTCGTGATAAAGATTGCGTGCATACAATGCTAACAATGCATTGTATAATGTCATCGGATCTGTTTTTTCAAATTCTTCCAAAATTTTCAATCCCTTAGCTAGTTCATTGTAAAAGTAAACCTGTACTTTTACTTTTTCTTGAACACGTTGCTTCGTTAAAAAATAAATAAGCTGCGTCCAATTTATCTGTAAAAAATATATATATTATAGAGAATATCGATTTAAAAATGGATTAGCTTAAGCTTAAATATCTAATAAATTCAAATTCTTTCTTCCTTACTACTTTAAAATTGTTCTGCAATTCCTCGATAGTGATACGGGTATAATTTTTCATAAGATATGCCTCGCGAATCTTATCTTGGGAAGGAAAATTCTGAAAAGGAAACCGTATCGAACAAAGTTCATTTACATTCAGTGAAAAAAACTTTTAACTTGACCTCACCGCGAAAAATCCTTTTACTATATTAAAATCGATATTGATGTATGTACTACTTATTAATTGAGAGATATCGTACGAATTGTTCAATTCATTAAATATTTCAAATGCTATAAGAGCTTCCGATATGGAGTTAATAAATTTTATCGTATCATTTTTCTAAAACAAATAAATGAGAAGAACATTTGTTATAGGTTTCTATCGATAGAACATATTTTTTTTATACATGTACATGTTTGTATACTTTGCATGTTTTGTATTCCTTATACAATTTTCCTAAATCCACCGTTTCTTTTTCTCTTTCCAATTGATCTGTATAACAAGGATCATTAGTTTCCTCTATTTCGAAAGGATTGCTATATGTCGTTGGACCTATTTTAAGAGTGAATTGTTTCGGTGAATATTCGTCGAGATCTGGGGCGATATCGAACAATAAAACGCTATAGAAATAAAAATACGTACAAAATATATATATTATATGTATATATTATATGAATGCGACGTGCGATATTTTTGTACGGTCGTTTTCATTTCTTATTTACCTGTTGTGTAATAATAATGTAGCGAGTAGAAAAGTAAAGTTTGTATGCTTTTTAGCCAAATCTTTTGTAGTATAAAATTTTCCTACCTTATCTAATAGTTTTCTTGCTGTAAAAAAAAAAAATTATATTTATTATACATTAAACTTGTATTCGAAATTAGAAATTAATTAAACTTATAATTTTCATTTACCTAGTTTTATTCTTTCTTTTTGATTAATTTTTTCGTATTGCATGCAACTGTCGTAATATTTGGTAAAGAGAGATGCATTTTCCACATTTTCCTTCTTCATTTGTCCTGATTAAAATATTGAAAAATATATTTATAAAAAAAATTATTTCTTTCTATCGTTTATTCATTTGATATGATTTTTTAAATAAAATATTGCATTTTTTGTAATGTTATTATAAATAAAAGAAATGAAAAAAATAGAAAAAAGCCAGTTTTATAATATTTATGGTAAAAAATTAACTTTTTAATATTGCTTAATAATAAAAAAATGTTTTTTTATAATAAAATACGCACTTAAGATGCGTTGATAAGATATATCTTCTAAATTGAATTCTACAGTTTGAGGATTGATCTCGAAACCACCGCAAGCATATTCATAAAAATCTTCGCATGGATCAATTGTGTGATTCATATAAAATAATATCTTGCTGGCCAAATTTTTGCATTCACCCGAAATACATGTTTGATTATTAAACGATGAATCACTTGTAGAATCAATTGTATCTGTAATAGTTGTATAATCATCAATAATGTTATTTTTTACTGTAGTTGATATTGTAGAAACTATATATTCAGAAATATTTGTTATATTTCTTTCATCCTCATTAGAAGAAACTTCTTCCATTCCAGAAGCATTCGTATCTGTAGAAGTTGTTTCTATCATATCTGTCGTTTTTTGATATTTTTCTGTAATCGGAATTGGTGTACTATTTTCCGTAAAATTAAAAATAAATGTCGAAGAGTTATATAATGATGTGTCCATTGTAATTATTGATAGATCTATATTTTTTTCATTCTCGCTAGAAGAAATCATAGGAACATTTGTATGTGTAGAAGTTGTTTCTATCATATCTGTTGTTTTTTGATATTTTTCTGTAATCGGAGTTGATGTACTATTTTCCGTAAAATTAAAAATAAATGTTGAAGAATTATATAATGATGTATCCATTGTAATTATTGATAGATCTATATTTTTTTCATTCTCGCTAGAAGAAATCTCTTTCATATTTGTATTTGAAGTTGTATTTGAAGAAGTTGTTTTTTGATTTTCTTCTGTAATCAGAGTTGTAATAATTGATAGATCTTTCGTACTAGTTTCAAGACTTAGAAGTTTATCATCAAATTTATCATCATCATTATTATTATTCTGATTTGTAACATTTTCTACATTAAATATTTCAATGTTCGTTTCTCTTTCTTTTGTAATCATTTCATCTATCATAGAAATTGTAACTGATTCTATCGAGCTGGTTGTTCTTTTAGTTTGATGTTCGTGATGATAATGCTGTATCGATATAATTATTATTATTTATTTATTAGGCTTTATTTATTTCTTTATATTAAAAACTTACCTGCATTGTTTCTGTATATTCATCTTCTTGTTCAAGATGATCGAAATGGTATGTTTTCCACGGAAAACTGACAAGTATTAGGATAATACAAAGAAATAAAAATATTAACAACGCTAAAACGCAACTTCTGTAAGATTGATCTTGTTGAGCTGCTTTGCCTTCCTCAGCGTTAGTAATTTGATAAGATGCTCGTTGAGCCATATTTTAACATATAATTTAATTTAACATGCACTAATATTTAGATGGAATATCACCTTTCACTAAGAGCATAAAAACACTGTTTTTTTTTCTATTAAATCAAACTCGAAATGTTAGTTTAGTAGAAGGAAGAAGGTGGTGATTATGAAACCACTTCCTTTTAATTACTATCTTGAAATATATTTTAACATCCGTAAGATATGGTATTTTTTTTACTAATTTGTTGGAAAGAAAATTAAATGCAATATTAAAGATATGATAAAAGGAAATTGAGCAGAATGAAATACACACATTGACATAAACATCTTTTTCTTTAATACATCCATAAATTCCAAACGGCCTAAGGAAGGCGACATTAAAAATATTTGAGATATAGATAGATATAAGTTATTTATATTAATATATTTTATAATACAATTATCACAGATATGTAAACTACAAAATATTATATATACTATTATAAAATGCAACTTTTGCAAGTTTGCCAATGATCCCATTGCACGTAGTATGACAACTTATCTACAGCCTAGGCTATATTATAATTTAAATACAATTAAAAAATATATTTAAAAACTCTATTCGCCTGTCTGCTGTACCGAATATGCATCAGTGTTGCGTTTGATTTCATTATCCACTGTGTCAGATTTGATGAGAGCTTCGATTGTTGAACCGACTTCTTTTAATACAGAAATGTTCTCTAATTTTATGGTACAAGTTTCTTCTCTGCAGTCATCAGATTTTAACATTTCAGAAGTGATCTAAAATGAATGAACATATAAATTATTATTTAATAAATGTTAATTTGTTAAACTTACGAAATTATTTTTAAGAAATTACTTTTCTCTGTATTTCATCAGCCTTAAATTTTTCTAATTTTTCTTTATCAGCAAGTCCAATTGCAGTCTTTGATGATGTTTGTCTCTTTGGAGTAGGTTTCCTTGGTTTAAATGATCCAGAAGCTTTCTTAGGTAACTGTGAACTCATATGCTTTTTAGTCTCATTCGACTGATCGCAATTATGAGTTAGCAATTGCTCTTTAGTTTTAAATGCCTGTAATATGAATTTCATAAAATAAATATTTATTTAAATTATATTCGATTAAATAAATACTTACGTGTGAGCAAATTTCGCATTTTAAATTATGTTTATTCATCTCATGATGCTTAAGAGCTTGTGCCCGATGGAAATTACGATTACAATGACTACAACTAAATCTTTTGATATTGCTGTGCGTCAATAAATGACGCTTTAACTTATCAGGTCGTGAAAATTCACTCATACAACCTAAATAAGTTCTGAAGGGACACTTCAATCTTTTTGTTAAATCATGAATCAACATATGACGACCTAAACGGTCTTTTCGCTTGAATCTAGCTGGACAATGCTGTAATAAATAAATTATATTATTAAAAAAAGTAAAATAATTTACGAACATTTTACTTTAATCATACTTACTGGACATAAAAATGGCGTTTCCTCGCTATGTATTAATTTATGATTGGCTAAATATTGCTCAGTTTTAAAGGCCTTTCCGCAATCCTCACAAGTAAATCGTGCGGATGAGGCGTGCGTTTTCAAATGACGCCGTAAAAATCGTTCGATCAAGAAACTTTTTCCACAATGTAGACAAGCATAATCATGCGTTGTAGTTTCTGTATGATGTTGTAAAGCCTCCAAATTAGAAAAAGAGGATTTACAAATGGAACAACAGTAATATTTTTCTGTTGTTTTTTGCTTTTGGACGGAATGGGCATATTGATGAAGTCCAAGATCAGACAAAGTATTAAATACTTCACCACATACATGACAACGATATTCTGATCTCTTATGACTGCGAGTATGCTCTAAAAAATCTTCAAGTTCAGCAAACATCATACTACAACTACTTTGCACACATTTGTACACTTTCAGTGCTAAGTGAGAGACTATAAGATGGCCCTTTAAAGCTTTGTATGAATCAAATATTTCTTTGCAAAACTGACAATGGTAGGTACGATCTATGCTTCCATCTGGTGGTACCTAATAATGATCATAAATAAAAATTAAAGAAAAAAAAAAAAGAGAAATTGTTTGAAATTATAAGTTTGTTTCGAAATGTTTAATAAAATACCTCTGGGGGTAAGGAGTGTATAGCGGTACCTGGCCATACTTTATGTGATGACATATGTTTTTTAACATTTGATTTTTGTGCGAATGCACGCCCGCACACAACACATTGATATGGTTTTTCCCCTGTATGAGAACGTTCATGTTGTTGCCAATAAAACTTTTTTGAAAATTGTTTGCTACAATAACCACATTTATACTGTAATGAAAAATTTATGTTAAAAAATACGCGAATTTAAATAAAAATATAAAAAAATTGTCATTTCACCAAAATATATACTTTTAAGTTTTGTGTTTGATTATTAGTAGTTTCAGATTCTGTTATTAGATTTTCAGTCATTGGTATATCAATTTTATCTGTATTTTTAATGTTTTGTTCTTGAGAAATATCACTTTGGAGAATTTGAGGTACTTCATTTGATTCATTTTTTAGAGGATCATTATCCCCTGGAATAGTAGAGTTTTCAAAAGTATCCAAACTTTCCGAACTTAATATAATTGGAACACTAAATGTGGAATCTGTTGTGAAATAATTAGCACCTTCTTGATCCATGCTATAAAAAATGAATGATATATTATTTAAAGAAATATTTTTTGATATATTATATATAATATATTATATAATATATAATATATATAAATTTACCTAAATAACATATCTGATTCTTCAAGTATAATTGGTTCATTAAGTTGATCATTTTGAACAAATGTTTCTTGAGGATTATATTGTGATACATCTTGATTATTGTTTTCCGTGTGAACAGCCTGAGTGTCATCATTTACCAAAAATTGACTCAAATCTACTGTTTGTTCTTGTGTTTTTTGATGCGTTCTTTTGTGCAACACAAACATGTGTAATGATGTAAATTGACTTTTGCATTTCCCGCATTGAAATATATCTTCCTCATCTTGATCAATTGCTAAATATAAAGTACAAAAAAATATCATTATAAATTTATTTTATAAAAATTTATACGAGAGAGAATTTTCAATTAATAGGTTATTGGCATTACTTCATCAAAACTTACCTGATTGTTCAACTTCAGTTATTAAAGTTGGAGAATCTAATAATGATTGCACTGATACACCTAATAAGAAAAAGAAAAAAATAAATATTTTAAATTCTCAAAATGTTATTTAAAGTTTTTTTTAAAAAAAAAGATAAAATACTTGTTGGTTAACCCCACCTATTCCTATGAGAGAAAAATTTTACCTGTTAAAGCGTCGAAAATAGATTGCGCCATGTTTTATAATGATATTAACGCTTCATTTTAAGCGAAATCAACAATTAAGCTTTCATAAATTGTTTAATATAAAGAAAATGAACAAATTCCAAGTTAAAAACATACCGAGAATTTCTACGCCCTGCCAGCGTTGTTGCTGACCAGCGAATGATAATCGATATGTCGACCGTTGAAAACGATTTTAACCTCGAAATAAGACAAATCGTTTTGTAAATTGAACTTCATATTATATAGTATATTATAGTATATAGTATACATAGCATGTAACATAACGGAACAAAACGTAAAGCATCGGTGCGAGTGTGAATATTTTTTTAATAATAAAGTATAAAAAATGGCAGCAATATTGCGTGTGAAACGTAGACACGATGATGAACCATTAAATACTTTAGTAATTTCACGTAAACGTCAAAAAACTACGGATGATGAAGTAGCAGAAGAAACATTTTCAACTTCTCTAACCACAATTGCTAAACTTGCTGGAACTATTGCAAAACAGGTTTATATTAAAAAACAAAAAAAAAAAAAAAACAAATATCTTCGATAAATTATATACTCACATTAAGATTATTATTTGTTTTATTTTTATAGGAAGATAGTGTCGATCATTTAATTCAAAACTATAGAAAAGATGAATTACAAACATATTTTAAACAACATCCTATAGATATAATAAATAAAGTAAGAGAAATAACAAAACAAACTTCAGTAGAGAATCGTTACAAAGTAATTAATTGTTTTCGATCTTTGAATAATATCGAAAGTTCTGAAGAGAAGATTATGACTGTAATAGATGTAGAAGATTCAATATCCATAGAAAAGAAGGATTCTCTAGAGAAAGTAAACGATATTTTCTTAATATTTTTCAATTATTTTAATTGATAATTACTTGACTAATAATTTGACTAATATTTATTATTTTAGGATGATAATTATGTATATGATTTATATTATGTTCATACTGAGAATGATATATGTTTAGATGATATAGCTATACATCCATATGAACAAGAATTGGTTTACGATACTTATAGAGATGATAGATATCCTGAAGATGAACATGAATCCGAGGATTCAAATTCAGAGTCAAATTGGAGAAATGATTATCCTGATTCTGAAAATTATTCTGAAAAATCAATCGATGAAGATGATATGAGAGAGGCTGTTATGAATATGAGATTAGATGAGGAATCTGATTTATCCGAAGAAGATGATTTTATTTATGCAGTTGATGAAAATGATGTAAATACTTATGGTTACAAATATGCAAGATACAAAGCAAGAATAAAGGAAGAATTGGAGGAAGATGAGAATCATTTTAGTGATTACAGTATATGTGTATCCGAAGAATCAGATGAGGATAATGATAATTTAGATTATGTATCATAAAAAATAGTACAATTTAATTACATATAAGTCTTTTTATACTGAAAGAAAATAGCTAAATAGTCAATGACAGTTAATGCAGTACATTTCATATTATGTAAAATAATTTCAGTTAGTGGAATCAATATTAAAATTGTTTTCCAAATACAAGTCTTACGAGTTTATGCTATTTCTCCTACTACACAGAGGTAAAGGTCTTGAAGATCTTTTATTTGTGTCTATATATTTATTACATATTTATATAGATATATTTTGTATGTAAAATTCATCTATCAAAATAAAAATAATAAAAGGTAAATCTAGATGTCGAAGTGACAAAGGAAAGTGTGTGTATAGGTGTTTAGAAAAAGAACTGTTTTCGACGATATGGCATATAATAATATACCAGATTTATAATAATATATAACAAATTATCGTGGAAGTATCAGATAGAGATTTACAAATTTTCAGTAAAGTAGTTTCTTCGTGATGTGTTATCAAATTTTTTGTATTTATTTTATAATGGTATATCGCGAATCTTGCATTTCTTTAGATAGCAATTAGCAGGAGACCTGTAAATAACATAACAATTACTTTTATAAAAGTATCTGCGAACGTTCGCGTTTTATCTGACTATACTACCCGCCGAAATAAAAACAATTTTTACATAACTGAGATTTTTCGACAACGTTGTCGCATAATTCAATTTTTGGACAACGTTCAAATTACAACATTCGCATATTTATTTTTTTTCTTTCGTTTTCTCTCACTTTCATTCTATCTCTCTCATCGTCAAACGTTCACGTGAAGAAATTCATGCTTTTAACGAACTCTTTATGTGATATGAATATTACGCTGCGTATACGTGTAACACTGGCCTTAATTCTAATTTTTACATTTACGCGCTCGCAACGAATCCGTTACTTGTATACAAGTACAGGCGATGCTTTTTTTTTTTTTTTTGATTGTAATATAACGAAGCAAATACGTTGATAAGGACCCATTTATCCACCGTATCCAGAATTCGAAGAGAAATATAAGGGGTCATTGATTTATTTTCACTTTCTCGATATTATTTATTCGAGACTGTTGGCAAAGAAATAGGAAACGACTCCGATCTTTCTTTCTTATGGCAGTATGGATACTATTACCAACATATTTACTCGTCAAAGAATATGAGCGCGATTTATGGACAATGAAATTATTTATTTATACCTATATATATTTATGTATAATATATTAAATGTCATATTGCAACTTAGCGTTTTCACAAGCTGGGAATTGGTATCATTTAAAATTATTAATATATCGTACCGTAATACTCTACTCGGCTACTGTACAACATTTTACACTCATCATTATTTTTTCGTAATTCCTTAGGTATGTGTCGATTATTACAACTATGAGATTATTGAAGAGTCATGAGATTGCACACCTTTTATTTATCGGTCGATTGTGGCATATGAGATCAGCTGCATCGTAAACCTAACTGCACGATCCCTTTCATACGTGGATTTACACATCGTTTCGTACATTTGACAGTTTCACTTTGGTTTTCACGTTTTATTTTATTTTTTCCTCTAATCCAATAATCTTTCCCTCGTCTAATTCATCCAAAGCAAACTATCAAACTAACGTTGCCACGATCGCCTAACTTTCCGCTTGCTTCTACATTTTAGCTTACGTTTTACGCAGCTCCTTCCTCACGCATCGCACGTATGTACACGTCGGATAACTCAATTTATAAGTACAAACAATTCCCTGGATCAACAGAAATCACACAACGGTAGTCAACTAAATTGGATAGTCGGCAATTATATTATATATAAACTGGCAACAATTAACAGTCCCATTGGTTGTCCCATTCCAAGAGTCTTTTTTAAAGTACCGACGCTTCGGTTCTGCTGCTTGGAGGCGTCGTCGCGTGACTGCTCGAATTATTGTTATTATTATTGTTATTATTGTTACTAGCTTCCCCCGCATGACTCGAACAGTAGAACTTCTTATGAGCTATGAACGTGCTCAAATAATTGAAACTGATGTCGCATGACCTGCAGTAACGCGGACCGCTCTTGTTGGGATCTAAACTTTCTTCAGGAGGTGGTGGCGTATCCTCACGTTCTTGCTTCACCTTATTAGCCACTGGGGGCGGTGGGGGAGGAGGTGGCGGAGGTGGCTGTGGACTCTTTCGAACTTCGGTTTTCCCGTTTACTTGCACCTCGGCAGGGATTTCCTCGGGAGTGGTAGCTGGAGCAGGCTCTGGTGTAGGCAAAACTGTTTCGTCATCGAGTACGCATGTTATATAATTTTCCTCCTAGAGAAAGCCAAACGTGATTTTATCAAGGAATTTACGAGATAAGGGCATCGGTGTAATGCAGTGTAAACCATACCTGCAAATCGGTTCCGCGTTTCTCAAAGTGCATTTTGATGTGCGTTCTCATACCGCGTAACGTGTTTCCTTTGTAACGACAGATCGTGCACCTGAAAGCCTTCACGCCTTGATGCGCATCCATGTGGCGTTGAGCTGCTCCGGCCGTTGGACTAACAGCACCGCAAACAGGACATCTCCAACCACCGGTCGGTCCACTGGTACAGGTATGGGTTGTTCCAGGTTCTATTATAGTCTGGAAATAGAAGATACGAAAATATAGCATTAATTTTTTATCCAGGTAATTACACATTTAATTGAAAATGAATCGTAAAGAATATTAACTTTGCACTTGGAACATCGCGAATGATGTTCTTGGGGTTCTGGCCTTTTAGGACAGTAAAACGCTTGATGAGCTACTAGGTTATCCATAGAGGCGAACTTGATTCCGCATGCGGCGCAAATTAACTGAACCAAAGGAGGCGAGGGTGTACCAGGTGGCGGAGGACTGTTGCTGACCGATGTCTCTCTCGCCTGGCAATAATGTTTCTTGTGCGCGACAAAGTTCTCGTGTCGACAGAACACGATGTTGCACTCTTTGCATCTGAAAATCGAACGATTCTTGATCACGTTATCACATTTGATCATATTTGATCACGTTCGATCACATTTGAACCGCATTACACGTACATTAACCTATTTAATTTTAGTACATCGGGAGTACCCTTACCTCGAGACACCCTGCTTCACGAGAACGCTAGGAACAGGTGGTGGAGGAAGTTCGGCCAATCTCAGAGCGAGTTCCGTTGGTGGCGGTGGAACGACGGTTCCAGTCACCGTAGGAGTAGATCCGATCGACCTCGCTCTAGGACTTCCGCTTCCTCTGGACCGTGGACTGCCAGGTGGGGGAGGCAGAGAAGAGGGTGCCGGCGACACTCTGTTCTCTTTCTCGTCTTGATGGGCTGGTGACTTTCTCACGCTCAAGTCCAGTGGCGCTGAGCCCGATGGCGATGTGGACGATGCCACGACGGACGCGGGCGTAGTTGGTTTGTTCGCGGCTCGAAGAACAGGCGGAGGCTCGACCACGGCATTCTGACCCGTGGTTGCGAGACCTCTTGTCATCGGTTGAAGATGACCTACGCCAAAAAAATGACGTAACGTACCCCGCAACCGACGAATACCTCGAATAAACGAATCGTGGAATACGTACCGTTTGGAAGAAGGAAGCACGCGGTATCAGGAGCAGGCAGAGTCGGCGCAGCTAGAACGCTGGCGCCGCGGAACAAAGAGTACGGCACGATCAGAATCGGGTTGGTGGGCAATGCCAGACACGGTTGCGGGGGTGGCGATTCACCGGGGCTCGCGCTGGTCGGCGGCGATGCTTTGACGGAGGAGGAGGCGGCCACCGTGGCCGCCGGTTGCGCATCCTTCACCACGTGCCTGGTGCTGCAGTAGTGGGTTTTGTGCGCTCTGTAAGTCTTGAGGGAACTGAATCGGATGTCGCAATTTCTGCAGTATCTCTCCGCTTCCTCGTTCAACGAGCCGTTCGAGGCGGTAGCCGCGCCTGTCCCCGGCGTGGTGGCCGTGGTCGGCGCGGTTGGTATCGTGGGCGGCGCCGGGGACGCGGCGTGCATTCTCATGTGTCTGTTCAACGAGACCTTCTTGTCCGCGCTGTACGAACAGTGAGGGCAAGCGTACGCCTTCCTCACCTCGAATTTATTCGACTTCTCCTCGTCCTCCTCGTTGGCTGCCTCCTCCTCGAGCCGAGGACGATGGGCGCAGTAGAAGGTGCGATGCGCCTCGAGGGTGCTCGCTGAGCTAAAACGGATGCCGCATGGCGGGCAGATGAGCGGCGCCGGCCTGGCTGGCTCCACCGTGATCGTCTCCTTGCCGTCGGTTGGCAGCACGAACAGCCGACCTGACGCGATCGCTGCAATGTTGCGAGTTATGTATATACTTTTGTATACAGTTTTATGTAAGAGGAGTTGATACCGCGAGGGGATAGGATAATGATGTATCGCTGGGGCGATGTTGATCTTTGAAATTGGAACGGGGGGAGCGAAAGAATGAAAGAAAATTTCTTTTAAGAAATTGCAATACATTAGATAGAATTATCGATCTAATGTATTTTTCCCTTCTTTCTATTCTAGTATCTCTTTTCTCGCAGAGATATCTAGAAGAAATCTTTATTCGCGAATTCCAATCTTTATTCCAAGAGGTTTGAATGTATTAATTGGATCAGAGGCAATGATTCAAGCGTCTAATCGTTACAATAGTTACCGTTCTGAAGTCCAGCCGGCAGGGGTGGCACAGGATTCGGCGGCGAGGTATTTTCCGGTTTGACGGTGAGCGCGGCTACAGCGGCGGGCCGAAGCGCAGGATCCGTCGCCAGACTAGCATTGAGTCTCAGTCTTGGTGCTGCTTCGTCGTCGAGTTTCAACTTTTTCTCGGAAGGTGTGTCGTCCGCGTTCGATCGTCTCGAGGAGTCCTCCGAGTCCCTCCTGCACACGGACTCCCGCCTTCGGGTCGAGGAAGACGAGGAGGACGACGACCTCGGCTGGCAATCCTCTTCCTTGACCACGACCATGTTGGAATCCTCGTCCGTGTCCTTCGGGCTCGATTCTCGCGTTTGATTGGCCCTCGGGGTGACATGTCGATCTCTCAAGCTTCTCGCAACCTGTGTTTCGAAATTTCCTAAGTTTCTCTCGAGCAATTTGATTCGTTAGGAAAGATATTACGTGTCGTTTCTTACTTAATAATAATAGAATTAAGTATCGTTTATATGTTTAGATTCGAGGGTAAAAGATTCGTCGATACATCTGTAAATTAGTTAAAGATCAAATTCTTCCGTTAAGATAACAATCGATTCCTAATTAAATTTTACCTCGATATCTTCGGTAAGACTAGCCAGCCGTTTCCGAGCGTCTTCAGAGAGAACGCTGAGCCTCAATCTGATATCTTCAGCGGCCGAATTCGCGATCACAGCCGACGAGGAAGGGGGATTCAGTCTCGGTGGTGGCGGCAAACTCGATTCCTCCTCGACGATCGGCGCGATCGGGCTCGAGACCGCCGATCCACCGCCCTCCACTCCACTGCTCACCGAAGGTGTCTTCTCCGAGTCGCTCCATTCCTCATCCTCCCCTGAAACCGCAAAACAACATCATTTTTATCTTCCTTTCGCCAATTACTTTTCTAACAATCCAATTCCTCCGACAATCTTCCCTCTATCGAAATTTTTCATCAACTTTTCAAAAAAGAGAAAAAAAAGAAAAAAGAAATGTAACAGGTAAGATTTTCAATTTTCAATCAAACTTATTATTGTTGCTTATTATCGTTGTTATTATTACTATTATTATACATATTCGTACATTTCCTCAAGTTATCCCAACAGCGGTTGACGAATTCGCCAGAAACGACCATGGCCCGCGAAAACGGATCCGTGACGGCGGAGCCGGAAGCGGTGGGCAAGAAAACGAGAGAAGAAAGAAGAGGAAAAGAGAGAGGGGGGAAAAAGGAGGACTCGACACGCACGTGAAACGATGCGTCCCTATGGCCGTTCGGCTCCCTAATGGTCGTTCGCCACGCCAAGCCTTTGCGTACCCTCTGTTCCCTTCTCCCTCTGTCCCACCACCGGCCTATCTCTCTCTACTCGTCTATCTATCCCTCCACCGGGCCACCCCACTCGCTGCACCCTTCGCACGCCTCGAGTCCCCCACCACTCCAAGCGAGAGCCGCTTCGACGCCGAAAGGGGCTGCTCTCGCGTCGAAATTTCGGATAACCTCGACGGATTATCTCGGGGTTGACTCCGTTTATTGGCCCATTCGCCGAACTATCCACGCTCTCTGGAAACTATATTTCCAAGCGATATGGACTCGTCGGATTTTTCAAGGTTTCCCCCCGCTTTTTCGAGATCCTTATCTCGAGTCTCGAGATCGTATCTCTCGAGTCGAAAGGAAGTCGAACACTACGGAAAGTTATTTCAAACACCTCATCCCTTTTGAGGCTGACGAATTCAGAGTTTTTCTTTATTCCCTTTTAATTACTCGCATACCGTTCTTTTAACGCTCCTTCCAACTTATACACGCCGAACTTCAATTAACACCGAGGAGGTATTTAAAATTTTTCCTCGCCTATCTAGACTTCTCGATCAGACTCAAAATTCTCTATTCTCGATCAGTTAGGAGGTTAAACCCCTCCCTCCCTCCTCTCCCTAATTAATTAAAACCTTCGTTACGTCGCAGAAAAACTTCAAGATCGATCTCTTGAAAAACACGCGAAAAAGAGAAACGCGCTATCCGCAGTATCGAAAACCGCAGTTGGGGAAACATCCTGTTGCCAAGCAAGTGGAGCAATGCTCGACACGGCATCGACACCTCGAATCGCCGTGATCTTTCGCCTTCCAACGAGATGCCTCGCCACGGATATCCAGGGAAAGCATAGCACATCTCCACCGGGCGGTTTCGTCCTCGAAATCGAGACGAAACACGCGTATCGTCCGTCGTCGAATTACCCGGATCCTTTAATTGCCTGCTTGCCTGGGCGAGCCTCCCCTCCCCTCCCCTCCGTGTACACGAGCGAGAAACGAGACGAAAGAGGGAGGGCGGGGAGGAGGAGGAGGAGGAGGAGGAGGCGAGATGCCGAGGAAGATTGGGGCAAAGGGTTGGAGCGCACTTCTACTAGCCTATCCACGGCTCGCATCTACAACTCGGTCGTGTTCCTTCTGCCTCTCTGTAAATAAGCGGTCATCGATGGATCGCTCGCTTGGACCGGCACCACCGCTACTTCTTCTTCTTCTTCTTCTTCTTCTTCTTCCTTCGTCCTTCTTTACTCGTCGCCTCCCTCTCTCTCTCTCTCCTTTTCCTAATGCTATCTGCAATTCGAGTGCTTATTTCTTCGAGGCTTGTCGTCGTTCGCTTCCACGTCCGACCCGACGAGGGGCAGGAGGAGGAAGAGAGAGACCATTCTTAATTGCACGCGTGTACAAGCTACCTGGGACCGCTTGTACACGCTTGTCTCGCGTTTACGCGCGAGCTTCGAATCGTGAATCGAAATTGTGGAACTTGTGGTACGATTCTTCTTCCAACCATCTCTTTCCACGGCGATGATCGAGTTACGTTACTCGATGGAGTCCAAGTATCGTAGAATTTTGAAACATCACATCCGTGTCACGAATTATTTATGAACAGCGGGTAATTACAAGCGAAATAAAAAGTTTTGCGACGAGTTTTGCGGCAAAGTTTATTTGAATTATGTAAATTAGAAACTGGCTGATTATCCTGCCCGTCGTAAAGCATCGAAATTGTAAAATTGCGAAATGTTTGCATTATCGGAAAAACTATTACTCTTATCGTTCCGCTTATCATTTGTCAATTCCCTGATATCATTAATTAATGAGTTTACGTACACGAGACCCTGGCCATAATAACTTTTTCACTTTTCAGAAAGCGGATCAACATCGATAAATCTTCCGGATATTCCCCTTAAAATCGTAAAATCGAAGTTCGAAATTACGCCCTCCTCAAATTTTTCTTCAATACCTTCGGAAGCATCGGCATCATTCGGCGAAACCTCGTTGATCACGTCACTTTCGTTTTACGTTTTACTTCGAATCATCGATCGAGCGCACGTAACACACTCCATCCTCCTCGAAGAGGAGGTTTCAACGTGTTCGAACGACTCTATCGAGCACGAGCACCAGTGTCGTCCCACGAAGCGGACTCGTTTAAAAACCCACAACGCTCGTTCCGTTCCTTCCTCCTTTTTCCACCTTTCGTCTTTTCGTTCTCAACGACGAGGGGGATTATACCATTCTTAATTGCACGTGCATGCAAACGTTCAACGGCCGATCGAGAGGGCTGCACCTTGCTCGCGCAACAACCGCTTACCCGCAACCGCCACCAACCACCTCCGGCTTCGAGGGTGTAATATATCTCGAAAAGAAGACGGTGGTGGTGGCGGCGGCGATGGTGGTGGCTGGTCGAGGGGCAGATGAGGGCAGGGGGTCGAACACGGCCGCCATTAACATATCCGCGGGCTGATAAGCCGTTCTGAGAACCGATACCGCGCCCGTGTACACCTTCGGCCCCCGCTTTATAAGAGAAACGAACAGCCGCGTGAGAAACGGAGTTCGGAAGTTTCTCCTCCTCTTGCGCCATTATTCCTCCCCCTCCCCTTCGTCTGCCTGCCGACCAGGCTTTTAATTGAATTTAGAAACAACCGTGAAACCAGTTGTTTCTAAATTCCAGTTCGCCGCCATTTCCAAAATGTCCACGCGTTTTATCTCGGTATCTCAGATCATTTCTTTTTTTTCCACGATCTCTTCTTTTTCACCTTCGAATCGCGAATACTGAACAAGGAGTAAAAGAGATATACAAAATAATAGTTGGTCGTTGCATAAATGAGTGCAGTGGCCGATATGCCTCGGCACGTGGCTAATTTTCGCTTGTCGCATTATTAATGCATTATCGCGTTACATGCGTGTCAAAGGCGAGCCGACACGTGTAACGAGTATATCTTTTCAGTTTACTTTTCAGTCTTTTAGTTTTACTTATTTCCACCGCTTATTATTCGCATACGCTTAACGATCCGTGAAAAATTTCTTCGCCCGTTCCTCTTAAAAAAATCGCTTTGAAATTTAGAAAGAAGAAGAAGAAAAGAAAAAGAAAGAAAAATCCGTTTTTCACCTCCTCCTCTCTTCTCGCGCTTCCCCCAAAGGTCAGCAAAGCGACGCCTTCGACATCTTGCCATCGATCGACAAAGAAGAAGCAAACACGTTCCTCTGCACTTCCTCCCAACCCCACCCCCCGTCATCTTTCCTTTGCGGACGCGTAGCCACGGAGGGAGGAGGACACCGGTGGCAGGAAAACGAGCGCAACGGTAGCAGCTTCATCGGCGCTATGCAAATAGGATCCTGATCGTGACGCGGGTAGGCAAACACGCGACGTACAGGTAACAGGCAGGTCTGGTGAGGTCTGAGTGAGTTCTCTCCGCTTCTTCCTCCTCCTCCTCCTCCTCTTCTCGTTTCTTCTTCTCGTTCCTTCTTTCCACCCGTATTATGTGCGCGCCCTGTTTTCACGGGGCCACGACCCGTGCAAGAGATGCATGCCACTCGTACCGAACGATGCATCCACGAACGCTTTGCCCTTCTCCTTCCCTCTCCCTCGATCCCTTCGCAATGTGCTCCTCTCGTCTTCCTCTCTCCCTTTCCCTCTGTACTACCAACGGTAGCCAACGTCTTTTTCTCTCCACCGAGTCTACACGCTGCATCGTGGAGATATGCTAATGCAGCCGTCCCGATCGTGACACTGCGGCTGCTAAGTGAGAGCTCAAGTCGCAACCTTCTCATCGGCTCCTACGCCAATCCTCTTCCTCGTCCCTTCTTCGATCTCGCTCGATCCTTGCCCGCCATCTTCGTCGCATCCGTGTTGACAGTCGGCCCGACTGTTTTCGGACCACACGTTTTCCCCTCGCTCGCCATTAAGCCCAACGGATCGCTATTTCGTACTAGAAATACGATTCTTAAGCTTTAATATCTTTAACTTACGACATCGTCGTAAGTTAAATCGAGTCGACATCGTCGTCGAATCGAGTCATGAGTTTATTCGAAACGACGCTTCACGATTGTAATCTATTTATAATCAATGAAGAGAAGTTTCCAAAATTTTCTGAAATTCTTCGCAATCGAGGTTATTCAAGGCAGATGGAAAATAATTGTATAAGAAGAAGCGTGTAAGGGAGGGGAGGAAGATGGCCCCGCTTTTGGCCCAAGGTTAAACAAGATCTCGATCTCGATCTCGGGTGGGGGGGCGACGTAATAAAGGAGGAGCGAACACATTTGGAAAGGGATCGATCGTTTGGAAACGAGAGTAACCGAGAAACATCGGACGGATAACGGCGGCAATCGTGCTTCGTCGGTTACAAGGATCCGTGGCCGGCCCCTTGTAGTACAACATTATGCACAATTTACCGGACGACGTCTCTAGAACGAAACTGTCCATGTTCCGATTCAATTAAACGCCGATGCAATCGATCAATTCAATTCGTCCCGTTACACTTAGCTCTTCAAGATTCAGCGGGCATCGGTGCAAGCACACCTCATTAAAACGCAAATCTACCCGATCGATCCGATATCTTCGATCTGCCTTTATTCCGGCCTGCTCCTCGCCTCCTCCTCCTCCTCCTCCTCCTCCTCCTCCTCGTCGTCCTCGTCGTCCTCGTCGTCGTTCTCTTCGTCGTACCGACGAGGGGGCGATCGAGAGAGAGAGAGAGAGAGAGAGAGAGAGAGAGAGAGAGAGAGGATGGATCTTGTAGCGGAGAGACCGTCCACGTTCAGTCCATCCCTTCCAAGAAGTTCAGATCACGTCGCGGAGGACATTATTCATGCAAAGCTCTTACTACGTCCACCTCGTCTTCTATCTGCGTATCAACACGCATGGGTATATACGTGGCCGTCATACGTGTAGTGACACAGCGACGGCCAACCAACTCGAATTGCCTCCGATCATCGTCGGCGAGGCGATGGAATATTCGATTTTGGGGAAAATTATCATATTATTTTGGACGAATTTTGCTACAGCTTTCTTTCGAAAATTAATAGTTTGGAAATTTTAAGAAATTGATAGATTTTGCAGGATATTATAATATTAGAATCTTTAAAGAATTAGTTTAAAATTTTGGAATCTTTAGGGAATAAATTACAGTTTTGAAATTTGTAAGGAATTTTGGAAATATTTAGAGAATTGGTAGTTTACAATTTTGGAATCTTTAGGGAATAAATTACAGTTTTAAAATTCGTATCGAATTTTGGAAATATTAAAGAATTAATAGTTTACAAGTTTGCAATCTTTAGAAAATAAATTACAGTTTTGAAATTCGTAAGAAATTTTGGAAATATTTAAAGAATTGATAATTAATAATTTTGGAACCTTTTAAAAATAAATTACAATTTTGAAATTCGTAAGAAATTTTGGAAATATTTAGAGAATTGGTAGTTTATAATTCTGGAACCTTTGAAAAATAAATTACAATTTTGAAATTCGTAAGGAATTTTGGAAGTATTTAGAGAATTGGTAGTTTATAATTCTGGAATCTTTAGAGAATTAATTATAATTTTAAAATTCATAAGGAATTTTTATTTAGAGAATTGATAGTTTACAATTTTTTAATCTTTAAAAAATAAATTGCAGTTTTGAAATTCATAAGAAATTTTGGAAATATTTAGAGAATTGATAATTAATAATTTTGGAACCTTTGAAAAATAAATTACAATTTTGAAATTCGTAAGGAATTTTGGAAATATTTAGAGAATTTACAATTTTGGATATAACCTATTAAAAAAATTAGTAAAGAGAGGTTTTGAAACTTTTAATGAATGGAGAGATTAGAAATTTGTATTCTTTATTCTCTGAATTATTGGATCGAAATTTTGGAAAGTTGGCCAACCAACCATTGATGACGCAATGTTTTTCAACGATTGTATCCCTGCTGTCTGTACGCGGCTTAAGGTAACGCATCGCGTGTTCGGCCTGTCTGTTCACGAGAGAGTGAACTTCACGTGACGGCGGGTCTCGCGTGTGCATACACGTACGACAATAATGATAGTAATTATGCTAAAGGGCAACGATAAATCCCCAACGTCGATATCGTGACGAGATAGCGTAACATTTCGACTTTCAGCCATTTACCACTTAATTACTTCGATCGGCCGATCGGGTACGAAAATAAGCGGCGATTACCAGCCGGGAATATTATTAGTTCATTGAGCCGAGTGAATAAAGCTAATGGTGGCCCGTTATTAGCGAAATTACGGCTCGATATTATGTTCTAATGGCGATGTTTACCGATGGGTATCCACGAGCATCGGTAATGCTCACTCTCCAAATGTACCTGTTGAGACTTTTATTACGTGTTGCCATGCTCGTTGTTTCGGAAGTTACACGGATTATCTTGATTATTTCAACCGATCTTGGATCGTCTTCGATCCCCTATTCCTTCAATTTTAATCCCATTAGAATCTCTTTGCATTTTCTCTTCGACCATCTCGGATTCTCAACGGAGAATCAACACCTAATTTAATCAAATCAATTTTCCAAAATTTTCGAGCGACGACGGGGTCGCTTTTGTGGGATTCTATATTATTAACGATTAACGGGAGTTCCCCGTCCCCGTTACAAGTGGTAATCGTGTGTCGTTCCGCTCATTGTCTATTTCGCCTGTAGAAATAAATAGATAAACAAATGATCCCCATAAATTTCCATACGATTGTCCTACGTCGAAAGCATTCTCGTACGCGGAGAAACGATCTCCGATCAGCGCCGGGACGCAGCTGTTTCTTCTTTTATCTCGCGACAGGAACAGGATCCGTGCAGGTCGTTTCGCTTGCTAGCAGGACCTTCGAGGGACGTTATCACTACTCGCCATCTGTCACCGAGCTTGGTTTTCACTGCTTTTGCTGGTGATTTTTTCTGGTGCCCGGTGAAAACCAGAAATCGAGCCCGCCAACTGTGCTGCAACCTCGTCTCTCTCTCTCTCTCTCTCTCTCTCAATCGAACCACGAGAACTCGTGTATTATTATTCGATCCTCAAATTTATTGCTTTCTTCTTACTTTTATTTTGTTATTACATGAATCATTCGTATATTCGAAGTAAATTATTCGTTCCTCTCCTGTTATTTCGATTTATCGTAATTTTTGTCGTAATTTCTCTCATCGACAAGTTTCTATCCTACTTACTTTCAGGAAATTCAAACTTCGTCCCGATTATCTGATTTCATAATTAAAAAAGTTTACAGTGGAAGAGATTATCCGAGAGCTAATTGGGAGAACTAAATCCTTTCCGGTTTAATTCGGAATGATTCGTTAGAAAGGGAACAATTAGAAATCGAATATAATTCTTAAATATGGACGTCCGTTACGCGAAAAAGATAAAAAGAGAAATTTGCATAATCGGTTGTCGGATAACCGAAATTCGGATAATCAATATTGTATATAAATTTCACAACACATTATAAAATACAAATCACATTCATCATCATTTTTCGTTGAATAACCAAATATATACCGAAAAATTGGGTCAAGATCGAACGATTTAACTTCTATAAATTGCGAAAAACAAACATCTATATTCCTCGAATTTCAGACGCTGTCGAAATTCATTTGAAACCCAGGATAAGCCAAAAAAGTAGGCTTTGGTAAAAAATGAAAGAAAGAAAAAAAAAAAGAGAAAGGAAAAAAACAATTGCGCGAAGCGTGGTAAAGGGCAGAGGCGTGGTAGCACGGCGAAGAAAGAAGGTTTATCTGTCCGAGTGTCTCTGCTGGTGTCAACGGCTGGTATCTCTTAATGACTGCCCCATCTTTCAAGGCTTAATCGTCGACACGTATAAAGCATATCCCTGGCCCCTCTGCATATTCAATGCGCATGGACGAAGCGGGCTCGTGCTGTGTACACGCGTTCCAAATTATCTGCCGCCTCCTCCTTCGATTAAAATTCCGGATTCCCGTATTCTGGATGAGAACAAAACGTCCTGGACCCGATACCCACTCTCTTATTCACCAATCACGCCATCTCCCCTTCTCTCTCTCTCTCTCTCTCCTTCTTCCTTTTCTTCTTTTCATCTCACTTTCGTAGAGATGTTTCTGAAGTTCTGGTCGGGAAGATTTCTTTATCTCGTCTCAGAATTTTGGAACTTGAAAGCGTTATCTTGGAGATAATCGAGGTGAATATCGTTACATCTTCCCGTCTTCCTTTCTCTTTCCTCTTCTTCTTCTTCTTCTTCTTCGTCTCCAAAGTGACTCCAACAGATTTCTTTATCTTCCTTCAGAATTTTCGAGCCAACTTTGAACTGTACCTCGACGATGATGTAATGTTTTTAGACAAAGTGGGATATTTAGAATCGTATTCGAAGAAAGTGTCGTGAAGAATTCCACAAGTATTACGTTCATCTTTATAATTATCAGAGAATGTCAAATCTATTTGAATATTCGACTCAACATCCAAGGATTCCTCCAAGGATTTTGCAACGAAATTTTTCTCCTTCGATCCAACCTAAGTCTATTCCTTATTCCTAATTTATCTCGATCACGTATGAGAAGATAGAAACGATCAAAATCTCTACGATAACAGGCGATCCGGACTCCTCTAGATTGCTTCGAAATAAAACAAAATCCAATGGCAATTATATTCACAAAATATTCCGTTGAGCCGGTCGCGATACCATCTCGCCTCTCTTTCTTCGTTCTTTCGATACAATCAACGAAAATGGATCTGGATCGAGTCTCATTGTGGCAGCGGACGATACTACATCGCGTAGCCGAAAGATCTTCAAGGGACCCGTATATAGCAGAACTCGAGCGAGTTGGACACAACGGAGAGAGAGAGAGAGAGAGAGAGAGAGAGAGAGAAACAGAGAGATAAAGAAAAAAAAGATGACAGAAATGAAGGAAGGAAGAGAGATCGCTAGTAGGAGGGATAGAAATGGAAAAACGAAGATAGAGACAGAAGGAGGTGGAGAAACAAGGAGGAGAGGAGAGGAGAAGATGGGTAGAACTCGGTTCTCGTCTAGCTGGAAGATCTAATCTCTCGTTCCCGCGCTGCGTGCCTAATTAAAGATCGATATCTCTCGATATTATTGCACCCCCTCCTTGTACCACCTTCCAACCACCACCCCATCGGCCCGCCATACTCCCCCTCCGCCACGTAGCAGGTTATTAAATTCTCCTATCTCGAGGATCTGGACTGGCCGGTCCTACCCGCCCCGTATCTGATCCGGTCAATCTTTAGTCTCGTTACCTTTCGGCCCTCCGTTCGGCCACGATCGAGCCGATTCGACTCTTTACAAATTTCCAAAGTGGACCCAGACCCCCGAGTCTTCGCGGAGAAACAATGAGAAACAATCGACGGACGTCGAGGGAAGCTTCGGGAGGCCGAAGAGGAGAGCTTTCGAGCCGAGCTTTCGGATTCGACGGATCGTTACAGCTGTCGGGAAGATACTGCTCTACGATAATTCTTCCTTTCTTTCGGCGATGAAACCGGAATGGAGCAGATTCTAGAAATTGAGCTAACAATGTTTGGGGTGATATATAAATATATATTCTGAAAATTTTCCAATTTTGGATTCGATGGATCGTTACATTATTGAAAGGATATTCTTCTATTATAATTCCTTTTTTCTTTCGACGATGGAATGGAACAGATTTTCGAAATTGAACCAATATGTTTGGAATGATATATATATATATTCTGAAAATTTTCCAATTTTGGATTCGATGAATCGTTACATTATTGGAAGGATATTGTTTTACGATAATTCTTCTTTTCTTTCGATGAAAACAGCTTTTCGAAATTAAGCTAATATTATTTGAGATAATATGTATATATATTCTGAAAATTTTGCAATTTTGGATTCGATAAATCGTTATATTATTGGAAGGATATTCTTCTATCATAATTTTTCTTTTCTTTCGACGATGGAATGGAACAGATTTTCGAAATTGAACTAATAATGTTTGGAATGATATATATATATTCTGAAAATTTTGCAATTTTGGATTCGATGGATCGTTACATTATTGGAAGGATATTCTTCTACGATAATTCTTCTTTTTTTTCGAAGAGGAATGGAGCAAATTTTTGAAATTGAGTTAATAATGTTTGAAATGATATATATATATTTTGCAAATTTTGCAATTATGGATTCGATGGATCGTTACATTATTGGAAGGATATTGTTTTACGATAATTCTTCTTTTCTTTCGATGAAAGCAGCTTTTCGAATGAAGCAGCTTTTCGAAATTAAGCTAATAATATTTGAGATAATATGTATATATATTCTAAAAATTTCGCAATTTTGGATTCGATGGATCGTTACAATTATTGGAAGGATATTGTTCTACGATAATTCCTCTTTTTTTCGACGATGGAATGGAGCAGATTCTCGAAATTGAACTAATAATGTTTGGAATGATATATATATATATATATTCTGAAAATTTTGCAATTTTGGATTCGATGGATCGTTACATTATTGGAAGGATTCTTCTTTTTTTTCGAAGTGGAATGGAGCAAATTTTTGAAATTGAGTTAATAATGTTTGAAATGATATATATATATATTTTGAAAATTTTGCAATTTTGGATTCGATGGATCGTTACAATTATTGGAAGCATATTGTTCTACGATAATTCCTCTTTTCTTTCGACGATGGAATGGAGCAGATTCTCGAAATTGAAATATAATAATATTTGGAATGGTATATACATATTCTGAAAATATTTCAATGTGAAAGAAGAATAAATCTACAACGAAAAAAAAGTCGGAAAGTAAGTGGAAGAGCGTGAGTCGTCAACTGGTTGCTATCTATCGGACGCGAGGAAGCGATTCCAACTTAATCCTTGCTGATGAAGAAACTACAGATGCGGCGAATCAATCGAGGGACACTGTGAACGCGGCTTAAAACATTGAGACGTGACCAATGCTCGTTGCCACGAAGGCAATGCCACATCGGGCAATTATCGCTCGGCAGGACCTCGACGTGCATACATTAAGGCCGAGCTACTAGCTTCCTCTCTTTCTCGCACCTCGCGTCTCGATCCTCCGCCCGCGACAGAGAGGCGAACCACGAAGACAACGACGACAACGACGACGACGACGACGACGACGACGACGACGACGACGACGAGGAGGACGACGACGACGGTGAACCGACACAACGAGATTTCGTATCTGACCAGGACACTTCTCGCCTACCTTCTGGACGACGTTTTAAGATCGATATCGAACCGCTCTGGAACTCGACCGAATGAATAATTATCAATGGACCCGGCATATCTCGCCACCCTCAAACCCTCCGCGCTCCTATTTTTTCGATTTTCCTCGACGAATCACGACCGCCTCCTCGTGAGGCGGTCATCTAGCCGTTAAAGAAACGAGTTTTGGAATTTTTAATACGGGGATTAGAAGAAGGATGGAGCGTTGCTTTGACATAGTTTTTTTTTTTTTTTTTTTTTTTTTTTTCTTTAATAGAAATTACTTTTAAACAGAAAATTTGGATTTATCATATAAATCGTTGAAAAATACGGAAGGTATAGAACGATGAAGTTAATTTTTGTTCCATGAAATTGAAACATACAAATTTAATGTATATTCAAAACGATTACGATTATTTCCCGATTTATTGAAAAAAAGAAGATTCGTCAAATGAAATTATCTGAACAGCCCGACGAAAGATGGATGAAGTGATCTGTGCTTTGAAGGCTTTTTTGATTTGTGCTTTTAAGGATGGAATGATGAAAAATTTCCACGGACCAGATCGTCGTAAAGCCGACCGGTATGAGGTATCGAAAACTCGAACGGGGTTATTTACGATCGTATCCACGAGCAATCCCTCGCGTAGCGAACTCTCACGTACTTATACGTGCCTGGATTTAACCTCGCCGTTATATATCAGTATAACCAGACTGCACGTTTAATAGCCGCTAAAACGTCCTAAGAACCTTGTATACAAACCATAAACACAGTTTGCGGAGAACAAAAGGAGAGAGAAAGTGAGAGAGAGAGAGAGAGAGGGAGAGCTCGTAAAAGTATCGACGACGAACACAGAGATGTATCGAGAGAGTTCTTAAAATAATTTTATACTACTTTATATTACTCCAATGTTACTTTATTCTCTAGATACTAACGATTTCTAATAAAAACTTCGATTAGAAAGGAAATAAAATCCGCTTACAACAATCCTCGCGAGAATTCACGAGAATCAAACAATCTTCGTTCGAACGCGAATCTCATTAAATCTTATTACACCTGTTCCACAAATTCTTCACAATCGAACGTGACAATTTCATATCTCTCTTATAATTTGCAACTATGGATCAAATATTGCACCACAAATTTCAACGATACTTCATTTCGTATCAATATTTCCCTCTCGTAAAAGAAACGACAGTGTCTAACACCTTTTCGATCCACATCTTCCCTTCTCCCTTACATAATATCGAAACGGGCGACGCATAAATTCACCCGCTTCGATCGACGCCCCCTCCCTTCTTCCCTCCCCCCTCGAGGGAAGGGAAGACGTGACGCGTTGCACGTAAAGAAAAAAAACGAGTAGCGTCGTAAAAAATTATATGCAGCTATGCTATGCAGCTCGCGTTACGCGCACGGATACACTCGTTGGGGGGAACGTTCGTTTGGCAGGTTGGGGGTTGGAGAAGCAGGTAAGGGGAAGGGAAGGAGGGTTGGAAGTTGCCGGTTCGCTTGGAATCGCTCAATTTTCGATGATATTGGGGAGGAGGGCTGCACGGTCGGCTATGTCGGCTGCTTTCGCCGCGAAGGGGGTGTGAGAAAGGAGTAGTCGTAAATCGACGGGAGAGAAGGGGGAGGGGGCGAGGAGGGGCGGAGATACGTGGAAATGGATTTTTATCGAGTGTCTGAGAGGAAGCGGAGTGAGAGGCGAGAGTGGAAGTTAATTTTGTGTCGTTTATCGGTATTCCCGTGAGTTACAGGCGTACCTCCGCGTCTCGTGCCTCGAATCTCGCCCTCCCCTCCCTCCCCCATTGATACTTACACGGAATAAAACGCGGCGCTCGATCCTTCGTTTCTTTAATATCCCCCGTCCCGCGTTGGATTAAACGTATGATGAACATTTCCTTTTTCTTTTTTTTCCCCTCCAACTAGAACGTATCTCGATCCGTTATTCGTACCTCCTCCTTTTTCGATAAACTTTCAAGAGTTACTTTCAAATTCTTTCCAACACGTCTTATTTTATATATATATATATATATATATATATATATATATATATATATATTGTATATAANTTATTTAAATACGATCAACGATGGATGGATTCGTATCGAAAAATGAGAAACAAGCATTCGACGTAACTCGAGTCATTATCCTGTGCAAATCTCTGTGGAGTGAAAGAGAAGTGGAGTTTATCGTGGTGGAGAAATCGGGTCAAGGGTCGCGGCGTGAAAAGGATGGAAGAAGCGAGGGGCCTTATTAAGAAAAATGGCGCGCGGCGTCGAGGGAAAAAGCAACACGGCCAACCTGTGGGGGTGAATAGAGGGTTGAAGGGGAGGGTTGGACGCGGCGTTATCTTCGCGCAACCCATTCCCGCAACCTTATCTACCGTAAAAACTTGGGCTTTAACCACCGGGGATCATAATCGAGCTTATCTCTCCGCCCCTCCGCCCCTCCATCTCGTTTTCTCTCGTCGCCGTTGCACCGAAGGCTATCTCCCACTTTTACTCGTCCATCGTGCTCGCCCCTCCCTCACGATATCGCGGATTTTATCGCCGAAACTTTGAATCGGCTCGCAGAGATCGCGAGAAAGAAGAAGAAGAGACCCGTGGAAAGGAGAGAGTGGCTGGTGCGGTTTCATTGCATGGAATATCGAATGATCTACGAAAGAAGACGAAGATCGTAGGATACGTACGATTTTAAAATATTGAGAAAGAAATTTTTATTTCTAAATTTTTTGACTTCTAGATAAATTTTATTCTGTGCGTCTCGTATCGAATATTCTTTACTTCGTGCGGAACACGAACGAACAAGGATTCGATGCACGATTAAAAATAATACAATCTGCCAATTTTTGTTTTATCAACAAATTTTCATTGTACTTGAGCTTGTTCGCTTAGAGCAATAATTAAGATATTTTCGAAAAGGGGAGGCGGGGTGAAATCCGATTGAAAATTTGTCGAGCACGCGACGGGATCCTTCCCCTGCCACGGTGGTGCTCGTGGGAAAAGGCACAGGCGGAGGGTGAAAGGGAGAGGGAAGTCGTAAACGTAATCGTGCTTTTTCAGGCGCCGCCACTAAACCACCCCCTCCCGACCTGTGCACCGTGCCTTCGGGAGCCGCTTAAAATATTTTTACAGCGTACAGCCGCTACGATGTCGCGATATTTCGCGTGCTTACGTATCCATGATAACACCCTCTCCACCCCCTAACAGGCTTTCAGTCGCTCCAATCCGTCTTTCTCCCTCTCTGCCATTCTCGTTCATCCCCCCTCCCGGAGATATCGAGAGAAAAGCGACCAATTCTATTAATCATTTCGATAAATCTCGCAAATCTTGACATTTCCTTCCGCAAAAATTATTAGTATTATTTTTCTTCAAGTATTGGAAATACTAAATTATTATCGCATCGATTACGATCAAATTTCATCACGAAACGGTTCAATCTATCTTTTTTTTAATATACATACAAAAGAAGAAGAAGAAGAAAATTGAGAAAGAGGAAGACAAAGGGGGTTGGAAGAGAAGTCTTGCCGAGGCGAGCGAGAAGTTTCGTGCGTGCTCGCATCGGCGAGGCAAAAATCGTCGAAGCCTTTTAGACGGTTTACGATCCCGCGGACCAAGTATATCTCGAAGGCTGCCGAGAGGAGAAAGGCGAAACGAGGAGGGGGGGAAGATGAAGATGAAGAGAGAGAGAGAGGGGGGTGGAGAGAAGGAGGAAGGAGGGAGAGGTTTGCGAGGTCGGTCGGCAGATACGAAACCGTCATCATATTGAAAACCATAATTCGTGGGACTGGGGTACCCAGGTACACCAGGGGCGTACCGTGACCGCTATCTGAATCGCGTCACAATAAATACTAATTCCTGGAAGGTGGCCCTTGCCATTATCTTAGGACCGTGTGGCAAAGTCACTTATACTTACTTATACTCCCCTCTTTCTGCTCCCTTTCGCTCGTGTCCACCCTCTTTTCGCCTTCCTCCTCCTCTTCTTTTTTCTTTCCCTCTTCGAGCTGCCTCCTCGATAGAACGAGAATAATTATTTTCGATAGGTCGATCATGGTAGCCTCGTTATTGCTTATTATGCTTTATGTCTTAACCCCCTTTCCTCCCCTCCCATTTGTTTTTCTACGTTTTTCGAGTAGAGAGAAAGTAGTAGTTATACTCATTTTATTCTTTCCTTTCTTCTTTTTAATAATTTCCTTTTCGTTTCGTGCTTTCTTTTTCTCTTTTTCTTTTTTTTTTCTTTTAGTTGCCGTCTCGTTTCCGCCATGCTTCTCCTTTTTCGGCACGAGGCGGCGATGCCTCTCGTACGTTATCCGGAGAAGCCTAATCGGGGCCCATCCGTCAGTTTAATGGAGAATCGAACCTCGCTTTCACTCCTCCGCATCCGTTAATTGTCGCTTCTTCGTTCCTGGTTTATGGAGGCCAGGGGACGTGACGGAAGGATGCACGCGAGGAAAGATTCACTCGCGAATCTTCGAACCGTATTCACGACGATTACGATTAGAGATAAGCGTGGAAAACTAATAAAAGTAATAATAATTTCAAAAGAATCCAGAGACAGAATAGTCGAAACAGATTGTGTCCTATATTACGCATCGTATTACGAGATAGCGATATTTTCGAGAAAGCAAAAAAAAAAAAGTCACAGAGATAAAACAAGTTCCAAACTCACTTCTCTTCGATAAGAACATTATCTCTCTCGAGATTGAAATTCCAAATTCAATGAAATTCAATTTCACAACGAACAAATATTGCAAAAGTCGTTTCTTCAAAAATCTGAAAAGCAAAAAATTAATTTTTCTTCTCTCTCTCTCTTTTCTTTTTTTAATTAAACCGAGCAAATCTCTCAACGACCGCGCGCGACCTCGAGATTCGATAGTTCGCCTATCAAATCTCTCTCTCTCTCTCTCCACGGCTCGACGATTCGTGTATCGTCCGTGTACGTGAACGCAACACGGAACCGTGCGCGATCCAAGGTCGTTACCGCGCAAAAATAGACCGACAAATCGCGCGATATCGCGAGACGATTACGTCCCAGGGAAATCCCCTGGATCGAGAGGAGAAGACGAAGAAGAAGAAGGATTCTAATCGATTACGCGGAAGAGATCTCGAGAGAAAGAGAGAAACTGTTAACAATATATATATATACATATAAATATATATCTGGCTCGATGCGATGTAAGCGAGAAATAGTCAGCCGATGAATCATCGTCGAAGAGTTTCTTCCTTCCATCAGTTCTCCCAGACGCGATAACGCGTCCCGACCGAGGAATGAAATTTTATTTCCCTTGGCGCAGATACCGTAATCGACCGGCAATTGCTACCCCTCTCTCCAACGCCGTGGATATTTCACGATGCACCACGACATCCACGTCAACTTCCAACCGCGATGGATTCTTCTTACGTCGGGCTTGGAATGGACCTCCTCCTTCCTTCTTTCTCTCGCCCCCCCATCGGATCGATCAGATTTATCGGCGGACGTGTCGTGAACCATGACCGGATTCCGATTCCTCTCGCGCTACTTTATGATCCATTTTTCCATTTTACCATTCGATTCCTACTACGAATGGTTCGGACGAAAGATCAAGCTTCCTTGATCTGGGGAATTGTTCAATTATTACCAACAGTGTCATTTTGGATAAGCTTAAGATTATTTTTTTCGAAGATTTTTCGACGCAAATATATATATAAAATCTTTCCGATCTTTCTTTCGTCATCATGCTTCTTGGAGAGAAATTAAATTAAAAAGAGAGAGAGAGAGAGATATCCTGCGTTTATTCGAAATCTCACACGCGAGTTGGATGCACAACGGACGCATTGTGCCCAGCAGATATCGCGTCTCCTTATCGTTGTCGACGTCTGAGACCAGAGCTCGAAGGCGTCCAGACGCTCCCTCCCTTCTCCTCTCGCCCTTTCCCTTCGAGCAACGGGCCGATTCCTCCTCGCGGAACGATAAACCCGACGATTAGACGCAACCACGCGGGGCGTAGGAAAAAGTTTCCTAATCGGCAGATAAGACGGGATTTCGCGCGTATTTCCTCCTCTTCCTCGCGAATTATTTTCAACGCCTCTCTCTATTTTCTCTCTCTCTCTCTCTCTCTCTCTCTCTCTCTCTCTAGCTTCCTAGTGCTTTCTTAGAACCTCTAAATTGTATCTATTCTATAATTCTTCTTTTTATACCTTTCCTAGTTCTGCCATTTCTTTGAATCAATAATGATTATCCGATACGAATTACGAGGTGTAGAGAAGAGTCGTAGACACGTCGACGAGGTGCAAGTGGCGAGTTGCGCTTCGCTGTTGTATCGTAGATAGTTCCAGTCACGCACCTTGGAGCGAAAATCTACGACAAGCTGTTCCTTTGCAAATAATCCAGGGATAGGATACGAAACAGACTATTTTTTATCTTAAATACGCAACAATTGATCAACGATTATTTCGTAAATTTTTCAGCAAATTCGATTCTATTCAATGTTCTTCCCTTATCCACCTTAAGAAAGAAAAGCATACGCTCTCATTAATTTTCTCCTCGAGTACCACCGAGTAATACCTCCTTTAATCACGATCCCTCGCGTTCACTCTGGACGGGCCAACCAGCATCTTGCCCGAAATACGTCCAAGAGAGGGGGGAGAGAGAGAGAGCCGATTCTTCGTAGATACCAAAGTATCTACTTGCCAGAGACGCGGTTAATCTTGGGGAGAGTGGTGGCCCTCATACACCTCGATATTGTTTAACTTGCCTCGTTATCGCTAGATGCACTCTCTCTATAGCCATCTCTCCAGGGGTGGAAGATAGCGCGCACCTTCGAACCTCCCTTCCACGACTCCCCTTTGGCGTTTCCACCTACCCACCACCTTCTTCCTACCACCATCTTCGTCCCACCTTCTCGCTCGAGAGAGTTGGCGAGGGGTTGGGAGGGTTGGGGGCCTGGAAGGGAGCTGCATCCAGCTGATAACGCCTCCTCAACTGATAACGAGCCGGCCAGGCTCTCGTCCTCCTACGTACACCACTCTCTCTCTCTCTCTCTCTCCCTCTCCCCCTCCCTTTCCCCCTGTGTTTCTACGACGTCGCGAATTCCCTGCGAGCCTCTCACGGCTTCTTCTTCTTCTTCTTCTTCTTCTTCTTCTTCTTCTTCGTTCACGGCAACCCCCTTCCTCCTCCCATCCCTCGCGCGCTTCCCTCGCGGATGGAGACGGTTCAGACAGGACGAGTTTCTGAATAGTGGTGGTGGTGGTGGTGGTGGTGGTGGTGGTATTCGGGGAGAAGGGCGAACTGGATTCTAATTTGGGACTTTCTGTCGACGTCGAGTGATTTATAGAGGAAGACGTTCTCTCTTTTTTTTTTTTTTATTACGTGACAAATCGTCGTTGCGTAATCTATCGAATCCAAAGTTCAAAGCGAGGCTTTCTTTTTAGGCTCTTTTGTGCATCTTTTTTTTTTTTCCCCCCTCCTTCTTGAAATATTACTACACGATGGCAATTTTATTCGAAGATGCGTTACGAGCATTAATTTCATCCATCTCGTTCCCGTCTCGCTTCGACCGGAAGAGACGAACGTTAAACTCGGAGAAACCTCGCCGGGAAACAAATCGCAATTGGCCGCAATCGGATCAGAGGGATCTCTGATCGAGGACGGGGACGAAGACGAATTTCGTATCCCCGCGGAGGAGCGAAATCGTGAGAGAGGAGAAGAAAGACTGGGCTCTCTCTTCCTCCCGGCGATATCTCGATCGATCTCGACGGTACAGAGAGAGAGAGGGAGAGAGGGAGGAGGAAGCGGGGCTATGTAGTGGTCCGTCGATCGAATCTCCTCACGGTGGAGAAGGGATCCCGTGGTCCAAATATTGGGACACCGTATCTCTTGCTCGAGTCAACCTCCGCGCAGAGGATGAATCCAGTCGGGGAGATCCGATAGAATAAGAAACAAGAATAAGACAATGGGCGAGCGAGACGTATAAGGAAGACGTATAAGGAATTTAAGTGCGCTTAAGATAGCGCGAGATTCTTCGATTCTTATCAAAGATATCCCGCCCACAAAAATATCAACGCCCTAAAACGTATATACGAAGAGGTATGCAAGAATACGAATAAGAAAAAGAAGGGAGAAGAATGGAAGAAACGAGAGAAGGGAGAAGCAAAATCGTAAACATCGGTGGAAGAGGAGAAGCGAGGGAGGGGAGGGAATCGTTTCGCGATACACTTTGGCGCACGTTGGTTAAGCCGACGTAAAGTACGTAAGAACGTAGGTACGGACGAAACGAACATCCCCCTCCCTCTCTCCGCGGCGAGAGATAGCCCTCGAAGCCAGGTTGCGCCGATATGGGGGCCGAGACTTTACGAGACGGTGGTCGTGGACGAGTGATTGATGAGCAGCCGAGCTAATGAGGAGCTGAGCTGCAGGACGGGGATCACGATAAAGAGGTCCCACCACCGTGTAGCCCTTCTCGCGAGAGGCATACGGAGTTACAACACCTCTTTCTTCTTTCTTCTCTCTCTTTCCCCTCCTCCTTCTTTTTCCTTTTTTCTCTCCCCAAAAAAGGCAGGCTTTTTTTCTTCCTCTAGGTGGTACGATTTGACGATAAAATTTGGCCAGTTTCTTCGCGAATAATAAAATTCCAATTACGTCGAACGAAGGAGGATGTTGTCGCTTCGAGAATTTGAAGAGAAAATTATTTCTCGAAGAAGTTCTGTGTACTAGTAATTTTAATTTCACGCGTTCCTTCTCCTTTCCCCTCTTCCTTCTTTTTCCTTTTTCCTCTCCCCCAAAAAAGGCAGGCTTTTCTTCTTCCTCTAGGTGATACGATTTGACGATAAAATTTGGCCAATTTCTTCGCGAATAATAAAATTTCAATTACGTCGAAGGAGGATGTTGTCGCTTCGAGAATTTGAAGAGAAAATTATTTCTCGAAGAAGTCCTGCGTACCAGTAATTTTAATTTGACGCGTTCATCGTATCGAATGCGTTTCCTTTCAGAACGAACAGAGTTAAAATTGGAAATTCGTGGGGGACAAATTCATCTTGCGGTCGGGAAATACGTTCGGTGTCGGATGGGGGTTGAAAATTCACCGACATCATCATCCGTCGGCGTGGCTGATTTAAGCGCTCGTTGGAAAGCATTTGCCTACCTTATCTTGTTTTCTATTTACAGGATTATACTCGTAATTCGAGGAGGAAACGGGTTCACGGACGACGGAGTCGGAGAGAGAGAGAGGTTTCGGTCGAAGAAGAAGGAAGAAAGGGAGAGGGTTGGCGGTGGTTGGCGAAGGAGGAGGTTTATAATAAAGCCTGCAGGGTCCAAGATACGTGGTGGCTGGCAGCCGTTATCAAACGGGTCCAGCGTTCGAGTCTCTTCTCCGCAAAATCCTTCTCCGCTAGGAAAGTTCGCGGTGAACCCGGCTGCTGTTCACGTGTCCGTTCGAACGTGAATCCACCACCCTCTTGTCCCCGTTTCTGCGAGGACCATCTCCACAATCCGAACGTAAAATTAATATTAAAACGTTTTCATTCCTTTCGAATATATTTAAGGAATTTTCTGCTCCGCATAAAGAGAGAAGAATTTTTTGAATTACACATTTTCACTCTGGATGGAAATATAAAAATATATAGGAAAATCGATCGAGGGATAGAATAGACTCGTTTCCTGATACTTTTTAATCGCGCAACCCTCTTCTCGTGCACCACCCTCGATGAGGGGGAGGGGTAACCCAGCAGCAGTAGCAGCGGAGAACCAACAGCAGCAGCAGCAGCAGCAACAGCAACAACAACAACAACAACAACAGAGAGGCCTGGCAGCCCGGCGCTGTGTATTATAATGTAGAGTGTGTGTTATCAGACATCGGCCCGTTATCAGGGTCTGGGATCGCCTGGTCCGCTGCTAAGCTCCCACCCGCCCCCTATTCAACCCCTGATAACGAAAGGGTTATCACGCCACGCTCCCCAACTGCCATTCCTCGCCTCTAGGAAACCCAGCCGGCCGCCGCCTTTCCACCGGGAGAGAGATTATTATTCTTTTTACTTGCAGCCGCTTTTTCGCGCCGCCCGATTACGATCCCTTT
Organism: Apis laboriosa; assembly: GCF_014066325.1. Classification (NCBI taxonomy): domain Eukaryota; kingdom Metazoa; phylum Arthropoda; class Insecta; order Hymenoptera; family Apidae; genus Apis; species Apis laboriosa. The sequence goes on from NW_025223857.1 coordinate 4,011,935, forward strand.
GACTCGGCCACTTTACTGCTCGCCTTCCACCTCAACCTCCATTCCCACCCCCTGTTTTCCGCATAAAGTACTCGTTTCTTTTTTCTTCTTTTCCTCCCCCTCCTACTCTTTCCTTCCAATACTCCCCCCTTTCTCTCTCTCTCTTTCTTTCTCTCTCTTGTACATCTTTTATTCTTTCTTTCTTCTTTCGTTTCTTTCGTTTCTTCCAATTACTTTCAACGGTGGAGGAAACTCGAACTACTTTTCTAAATTCTCTCCCAATCTTTCCACCGATAAATACACAGATTCGTGTAGCCACGTTGAAGCCTATATACGTATATATATATATATATAGGAAAGGGTGACCCAATCGGCGGCGGATAAAAAGGCAAGATAAAGCGGACTCGGTTGGAGACGAAATGCCAGGGGTTTGGCCGTGACGTGGCCACGTCAAAGGGGATACCCTTTGAAGGGAATGCGTGGATGCCGATCGCGGGATCGGTGTCGACCATTGGAACGATTAGCGCGAGAAACGGGTCCGCGACGTGCGAATCGCCGGTTCCGCCGTGCTCTTCGACCGATGTCTTGGCCGCGGCTCGCGACGATAAATCCACCGGCAGGGAAAACGTCTCGTTAGTCGAACGAAGCTGAGGAGGGGAAGGAGAGGAGGAAGGAGAAAGAGAGAGGGAGAGATCTTTCGGAGATCGAGCTCGATCCACTCTGCTCGAGGTCATCTAGGACCTCGTAGCGCGCGCCTTGCTCCTTTCCTTCTTCTTTCTTCGTTTCTTTTTTTTTTTTTTTTTTTTTTGTCTCGAATCGTGTCTCTTGCTCAACTTCGAGAATTCTCGTTGCGTTTAGTGGAAACTGGATCGATCCCGACACGTAGACGCGATCGATCTACGAGTTGGTTGGTCAATTGGACTAGTCTCCTGTTTAAACCGAATCGATAACGTAATGATTTCAACGATGGAGGAAGAAATTCTGTTTACATTTCTAGAATTTCTATTTCAATTTCCTCCGTTTTCATGTATTCATCGTAAGAAAATTAAACTCGAGTAAATACATTCTTAATCCACCGATTAAAAAGGAATTTTAATATCTTCGTTCTGAAACTAGCAATCTCGAAAAAAGTGAAAAGTAAAGCAAGATTCACCGTGAACACCGTTTTTTCACCATCGTTTCGAGGCGACGACTCCGTGACAAGATGGGACGATATCCGTGCGTGCAAATTCGAGGGAGACACGCGACGAGTGGTTAATTTAATAACACCGAATTTACTCTCTCGCCGCCTCGTTATCGTTCCCGCCTCCGAAACAGAAAAGAAAAATCTCTCCTCTCCTCGAGAGATCCTCGAAGCATTATTTGAATTTCTGCGACGATCGTACGAAAGCGAGACCGAGATTCCATAAATCCGAAAGAAAGAATGACACCGGCGAAATTGTTTCAAATACGCGCATATATTACGCGTATATCAAAAATCTTTAGAACGAGTCTAATCACTCGTCGTCGAAAAAAAAAAAAAATCTAATCGACCTCCATCCTCCGTCCATCCTTCGAAGCAAGTTCACCGACCCTTAACCGTGGAATTCTCGATACGTACCCCCCATCCCCGTCCACGTCCCGTGGCACGAAGGATAAAGCACCCGGGGAAGAAATTGCGCCGAGTATTTGTGTTACGCCGGCGATTCCATCTCGATTCGTCCACGGCCGAGAGGAAACGACAGCGGAGGGAGGAAAAAAGAATATCCGGAGGTGAAAAAAAGAGCGGAGAGGAGGAGAAGAAGAAGAAGAAGGAGAAGGAAGAGTTCCAGGGCCGTGGAACGCGGCGTTCAACCACGGTCGAAGGGAACAAATTGCGTACAAGACGAGGCGTGTGCACGCGTTACGGATACGATCCACGATCCACGAGAGAGGAGGGGGAGGGGGAGGTGGAGGCACGCAAACGAAAAAGGGTAGGAACGAACGAGCAAAAATCGAGCATCGTTCACCCGAGGAGGAGGAGGAGGAGGAGGAGGAGAGGGTGAGAGACCGCCTCGTATATCGGCGCTGATCAGCCGCGTATTTCCAAACAATGCTCACGCGAACACTCGGGGATTCGCATCATCCTCGGCGAGATACAATGGCCAGGGAAGGGAATCAAGGGAGGGAGGGAGGGAGAGGGAGAAAAAAAAGAGAGGGGAAAAAGTGGAGTTTCGAAAGGAGCGTGTGGAGGAGCGTGTACGTGGAGGAACGAGGTACGATAAATTCATTATCGCGGGAAGGAAGGAAGGTCGTGGAGAGGGGAAATGCTATAATGATGGGAGTGGAGAGAGAGATTTATGACAGTCGATTATGCTTTTGCTTAACATAACCAACTGTATATACCGTATATTTATGTATAAACATTCCTGCCGCGATCTACTCGCAATCTCGAGCAGAAAAGAATGACTTTTGACGAGTTTCAACTTGCCTTTTAACTTCTCCTCCCTGGAAATATTGTATTTCCTCGCTTTTCATTCAGCGGATGATACTTTTTTCGATAATACGGACACGAGTTCTCGTCGCGTCTCACCCCACGTTGAAACAACTTATATATTTCCTTACGCAACCTTTCGAACGATTTTATTTCTTAGATCCGGGAGAAGAACGTGTACACGCGTATTTGCATAATTTTTTCCCGCTAATTCAAGGAAAAGATCAAAATCAGCAAAGGGCAATCTCGAACCGTTTGCACGATCGAAAAAAAAAAGAAAAGAAAAGAAAACGAAGCTCGGCCGTGGTCGTCGTGTGTGCAAAACACACTTTCGCTACGCTTCCACCCCTAATCGTTTCATCGGTGATGATCGAGGGGCGGAGGGAGGGAGGGACGAACATCGGGGCCGAAAGATAAAAACGGAGGAAGAAACGAAGGCGAGGAAGGGGAGGGGAGGGAAAGGGGGAGCAAAAGGAGAAAAAGGAGACGGAAGAGGAGGTGGCCGGGCCGTATCTTGATACGGAGGCGACCCAGAGAGAGGAGCGAGACCAAGGAACGATTGGTCGATGTGGTACCAGAGTGGTACCAGCCTCGACCAATCGGCACCGACGACCTCCTCCGATGCCTGGTCCCATTCATAGATCAGGCCTGGCCAAGAGGAAGGCCTTCGAACCGTCGCCAGGATCGGAAGATCCTTGTCGATCCCTGCTCTCTCTCTCTCTCTCATTTCCCTTCGCTGCTTCTCGCCTCCTCTCCTTCCTCTTCCTCCAGGTGAACCAGCCTGCATGGCGGACGCGAAACCTCCTTGCCAATTATCCATGCACCACCTGGACGAACCTAACTCGTGTTCTTCCACCAGACCCCTTTCGGATACTTTGTCTCCAGGGATCTACGTGTCTTTCAGTAAGGGTGAATAACTCGTTTTTCATTTCTGTTCTCTTCCTCTTTTTTTGGTTTTTTTAATTCGCTGGATCGAAAAGAAGCCTCATCATCTCTCGCCTACGAACAAGTAATTTCTCTCTCACAATATTTGAAACTCACAATATTTGAACTGTCGAGCGGCATCGAACGCAACAACGTTTCGACTCAATTCCTTAAAGAGGAATTTCTTCAATCCTGAACAAACTCTCGAATCCTACACGAGAATTCTTCGAGAATTCTTCGAGAATCTAAGAAATTTCGCTCATATTTTTCTCGATCGGCCGAGAAAAAATGCGTAAACCAAATAAATGCAAATCGATCGAGGAAACACGATCCCACGAACAATTATTTATCTCCCATAAATAATTCCGCGATCGGTTGAGAAGTGGTCGAGCGCGATCGCACAAGAAAGGCGCAAAATCAAAACTATTTACGAGCACAACAACCTTACGCTCGAGAAAACGTGCACCCCCCTCGAACTACGCTCGCGCTTATATATCAGAGTTCCCGCATCTGTCGCGCGCTTCCCGCGGAGAAAGGACGACGGAGAGTTGAGGACAGTTCTCTCCTCGGCGACGGAGGGATCGAGGATGGAACAACCTACCATGTTTGGCCGAGGTGGACACCGCGTTTTCCCTTCCGTCCCGCTTATATACGCACTCTGCCCACCGTCCACTTTTTCCCTTCTTCTCCCGATCCATTAGTTATCGGCGAGTTATTACTCGACGCGAGCACGCGCCTCGCATCCTCCTACTTCTAGGCCTTGGACAACCGATATCGAAATAGGCAAGCGCTCGGGAGAATAGCAGAGAGAGAGAGAGAGAGAGAGAGATCGCAGCCAGTGATACGAAAGTATGCACTTTTTCACTGGTTTTTCAATGGAATTTATATATAAACGATTATCGTGAATTGGAAATAATCGTAGAAATGTTGGATACAATATATATCGATAGAGTAACGATAGAGATCGTTCAAAATCAATTATCCAATTTCTAAAGAAAATCCAACAGAGACAAGAAAAAGCTAGCAGAAGATAACGAGCAAGAAGGTTTATTATACGTTTCGTCGAGCCAGATATATATATGTAGTACGCAACAAAGTACGTAGTCTCGTTATTTATATACCGTTTGAAGAAAAAGAAAGAAAGGAAAAGAGGTTGCAAGAATGAAAATTTCACAAATTTATCAAACGAGATCGCGTTTCATTTCACGCATTATTCTGGTTCGAGTTTTTTTCGCAAGGAGGTGTGCAACGCGAGGCGAGGCGAGGCGAGGCGAGACGAGGCGAGGCGTAACGAGCAGGTGCAGGTTAGAAGACGGTCCACCATAAATCTCAATGAGCCTTACTACCCGTATTACTCGGTCTGCCTACTCGGTCGCCGGATGCTCTTCTAATAACACACCGAGGGCCCGCGAGCTTGCCAGCTCCTCGCTCCGGGGGGTGGCCGGCCAAGAGTAGCGGCGCGAGCCGCTTGATTACAGGATATGGCACAGATGACGTGATATTAACGTAATGAATACCGATCGGTGGTCGCATGCGGGGCCGCGAGCCTTGCGCACACGCGATGCGAGACTCCCCCCCTCCCGTCCTCCTTTTTCGTCCACCCTCCTCCTCCTTCTTCCCCCGCCCTTTAACTCAACGTTAAAGGGGCCCACGAATTTATTAACGGCCGATTGTCACGGCGGAACGACGATCACGCAATCCGTTCCCTTAATCGTAACGAGTGGAGGGAGGGAGGGAGGAAGGGGCCCCGGGCCGTTCTTGCCTCAGAGGCGCGAATAAATGGGGAGTAATTGAACGGTGTAAGAGACACCGGCGTGCTCCTGTCCCTTGCATATTTTTGGCTTGATTATAGTAGTCGAGGTTGGGAAAGTGTGAGAGAGAGAGAGAGAGAGATAGGTAAGAGAGACGTTCCAAGAAATAAACTTGTCCGTCTCGTCTCCTCTTTGTCGAACGAAAATTTGAAAATTTGAAAACGTGAATTCTCATTTTAATTTTCAATTTTTTTAAATTTACAATTTAATTCTTTATTAAGATTTAATACTAAAAAATTATTTATACTTTCATTTAACATAAGATTTTAAGTTAAAATCTAAACTAAGGTTATTAAGTTATTATCTAAACAGGTGTTTGAAAGAATTTTTTTTCGAATTCTTAGGTTTCTTAGAATTTAAGATTCGTATATTAGGTATCGGTTTTCGGGAGCAGATGATAATTCTCGATGATACTTTTAGAGAGAAATTTTCGAATCGCGAGAGAAAGGGAAAAGTCGTTGGCCGAAACGAGGAGGATATTAAGCGAATCGTCGTGGTGGATACAAATGAGGCTTTTTTTAACTGCTTCTGCACGGAATTGGCTCGTTTAAGTTCGCTTTTGAAATACGCACCGGTGCCTGATTGCCGCCGCAATCAGCTGCATTAAAATCCTCGCGGTTCACCACCACTCCCCTCTCCATTCAGGATCCGTTCACGTGTAAAATTACAACGTTGCACGCTTGCGAATCGTTAAAACAATTTCAACTCTTGCTAATTGAAAACGAATATCCAGAGAAGAATTTTACTCTGTACGTATTATTTACACCAACATATAATAAATTCTCGTACAACCTCGATACATTCTCGCGCCATCCTATATAAGAATAAGAATAAGATCGCCTTAATTTTTCAAATTCTCTCGAGATAATTCCTCTCGAGATTCGGGACGCGGAGGGATAAAAATTCAAAGTGGGGAGGAGAGTAGGAAGACAAGGACCTCCCTCTCTTGTCTTGTAATGGACACGTTGGCAAGAACGACGTGCAATTTAAAGCTTTGGATCCGTTAGCGAAAAGTGGCGTTTAACTTACGCGACCCGCCCAGTCTTCGATATTCAATTACGAATTTGCATACGCGCATGCATCTCCATTAAAACCCAGGTACCCCTGCGTCCCCCTCCCCCCCCTCCCCCCCTCCCCCCTTCGAAAACGCGGCCACCACCGAAACACTCGGCCTCTGTAAATTTGCTCGGTCAATAAACTACGGCTCCCTCCTCTCGTAGTCTCGGACAAAATACATTTTAAAAAAGAGGAGCGCAAGCTCGGCACGAAACGATTAAACGCGAGCTCGAGTCCGAATAAATTATCCCCTCGCCGCGCGAATAAATTAATAATTAAGACGGGGAGGAGAGAGAGAGAGAGGGGGGGGGGAGGAAGCAACCTTCCTCTTATTCTTGGAAGATGGAGGAGGCCGATCATCTCATGGAAATGGTCAACCTTTTCTCTTCGTTCGGGTAATCGCATGCGCGGGGATAATGCGAAATTTGGTTAAAGGATGATGATGAGGAGGAGGAGGAGGGAGCGTTGTCATCGACACGTTCGAGTGGCGGTAGCATTAATTGCACGGTGCGACGCGGTCGTGCACGGAATTCGCGTGAAAACGTGATGGATCGTCGTCCTGTTGGGAGTCGTCGCGACGTCGTGACCGAGCCACGGAGCCGTCCGTGGAATATAATGAGCCGACCGGCGTCACCGATCCCTATCGGGGTTGATCCTCTCTCCGCCTCCTTTGCCGATGGACACCCCAAAACCGATCACGATCCCGCGTCTCATTCTCGACGAGTCGTTAAACCTTCGGAAAAGTGGTTGGTCGAAATTTCGAGTAAGAAGAAATTTTGTTTGAGAATAATCGTTTCGATTCGTCCGTATATAATGAACAATCTTATTCTCGAGTTTAACTTAAAATTTTGCCATTCTTCCTCCAGGTTGGTTCTTCTTTCCATTTCGTTATAATTTGTCGTTTGTTATAATTCGAAGAATCCAACGATAGGAAGATAGATACACGGATATATTTTCATAAATTTAGATACAAAGAAATAGAAATTGAATTGTTTATTTTCCATCGAATCTCTTTAGTTAGTCTCAGTTTCTCAAAAAAGATGGTTCGAGGAAAATTTCACGTTAATTAAAACATTCCATCTGTAGCATCATTTTTAACATAATATTTGAAATATCTATCTCTTAAAATCTTCAAAATCTCTTGGCACCGATCCAGCAACGCAAGGAAGAAGCGAGAAAAGGGATGGCGTGATGATGTCGGGTGACAAAAGGTGGGGGAAAAAAAGGAGGAAAAATCGGTGAAAGTAAATGACGGGTACACGAGGATGGAACCCTTGAAAACGAGCGGGGTGACGGCGTACAAAGTGGTCATTCGGGTGAAGTTAAGTAGCCGGCTCGATCCCGGGGGATTCCACCCTCCCGGGGACTCGACAAATTGCCGCCAATTAAAATTCTCTTCTTCCGAGGCGCATGCCCGTATCCTTCCTTCCTGCCGTACTCGCCCCCCAAAGGACCAGTTTCTTGCGTCCAATTAAGTTGTAGCCCGGGTCCACCGTGCAACCGGACAGGTTCTCTCGGTTTCCAGTCCCCCAAATTAATTTAACCCGAACGGATCCCCCGATTTCTTTCTTGCTTTCTCATCGAGTGAAACCCTTTGTCACGAGATTACGACGATCTCTCGATACCGATAATCGCTCTTCTCCTTTATTTCTCTCTCTCTCTCTTATTTCATTTGTTTTTTCAACATATCAATCTCGTTTTTTCGCGTTTCGTTTGACTCGTCGTTTCTCGTCAAGAATTACGAGTATATTTGACGAGTCTATAATAATTCTGTCGAATATAAGAAGAATGTGCGAAATTATTCTCGAGCGTGATTTTTCACGTTTCCAAAAAGAAACAAAAAAATTCGACTTTATCTCGTCGATTCTTCCCCAACCGAACCCTTCCCTTCCCATCGTTTCGCAATAATTGAATAACAATTGAATAACAAAGGGTAACCGGAAACGGAGCTAAAGGGGTAAGAAGAAAATCCTCGAGAGCGATCCCTTCCTTCGATCTCTACCCTCCATTTCCGAAATCAGCTGGTTCCAAAGCGCTGGTTCCAAGTCGGAGGAATCCTCGAACGAGGAGGGGGCAAATCCGACGAACGAAAGCCATTTTCAACCAGCGAATCCTACGCTTCCACGGCCTAACTCTCGAGCTACTATCCCCTTTCCCTCTGGAATATGGAAACAAATAATCCACGAGGAAGATCCGGCTCGCTAGCGCGGAAAGAGGTCCTCGAAGATCCACGAGCTGCTGCTAGGCGACAGTGAGATGGAAGAGCGGTCGAGGGGGAGAAGGATGAAGGGAGAAAGAGAGAGAGAGAGATGGTATCGGTGCCATATTAGAGGAAGTTATAAATCGCTGCGAATCTAAAATTGATCTTTTCTGCAACGGTTCGAAGGCCAGGGGGCGACGACGAGCAGGATACTCTCTCTCTCTCTCTCTCTCTCTCTCTCTCTCTCTCTCTCTCTGTCCGCGCACATATACTCGTATATATATATAATATATATATAATATATATATATATATTGATATATAAAACGCACACGATGGCGGGATGAGTAAAAGATGTTCTCGCTCGCACTGCGAAAGAGCGAGAAAGCTTGGCGTTCTACGCGCGCTATGTCGCCTAGGGGTAGTCACCTATCGAGAGGAGCCTCCGCGAGATATATCGATTGCGACGCGTCTGCGAGTTCGAGATAAGCCAGATCCGCATAGCTTCGGCTGTCGAGCCACCCCTACGGTTACCGCTGCCACCCCTCGCGAGCGCCCCCTTGCCCGCCGACCTCCATCACGCCAGCCTTCTCGAGACGACGGACTCTCTCTTTATGCCCCACGTTTGGGGAGGGACGATGACGATGATTAAAAGATGGATCTTTTAGGGGGACTCGTTCTTTTTTCTCTTTTTTTTCCCTTTTTCTTTCTTTTTTTTTTTTTTTTTTTTGCAAGATATCATCGATTGTCGCAAAAGACAAATTTTATCGAAGAGAGTGTATTACTTATTCACCCGTGTGTTCTTTCCATCCGTTCTCTCGTTAAGAAATATATATACATATAGAATACACATAGAAATCGAGGGATAAAAAGGAACCATCCAATAACGCCATCTTTATTTATATACGATGAATGATAAAACTTCCTTCCCCTCCGATCTACTCGAGCCAACGACGAGAACAAAACCTGCAATTTCACGAAATCTCCGGACCACGCATCTCTCCTCGAATCTCTTCCTCGCGGAACTCGTAACTCCCGAACTCGCGGCGTATCGCGGCCTAATTGGAGATCGGCTTTTATAACGTCGGCGAACGCTCGCTCTACCCCTCCCTCCCTCTCTCCCTCCCTTCTCGCGAGCAAAATCCTCTCTCTCTCTCTCTCTCTCCCGGGGACAGAGACATTAGCATAAGGGTGGCTGATTTATAATTATAGTCGGGCGACGAGTTCGGGATGCCGGGCACGCAACTATCGTCCTCCACAAGCCTCGGGGATCGGTTTGCACCAGCCTTGGGCTGATTAACATATCTACGGCCGGACACCGAAGCCAGGGGGATAACGTTCAACACGTCCCGGCCACGACTTTATTTTCCCCTCTTCTTCTTTCCCTCTGTCCTCGCTCCGCGGAAACAAGACGACGCCGTTGCGCGCACGCCCTTTCTCTCTCTCTCTCCCTCCCTCCCTCTCCCTGTGGCCAGCACGTGGGTGTGCAACGGAGGCTTAATCCGGGCTCCTTTGTCGACCTGAACGGATCCTGCGCGTCCGGTTCGCCGGACTCTCACTCACTCTCTCTCTCTCTCTCTCTCTCTCTCTCTCTCACTCACTCTCTCTCTCACTCACTCACTCATTCTCTCTCTCTCCCTCTAGTTCGCTGCTCGCCTCGTGACTCGGGGCCTCCAAGGCCCCCGCGGTCCGTTCTTGTCAGCGCGCGCCCCGTTCTTGGTAACTGGATCGCGGGTGGACGATCGCTATTGGTAATCGGAGACCGCTCTTCTTTCCAACCTTGGTGTAGCTTGATACCTTTTGGCGAGGAATCCACTGGCGGAACTTCGGAACGGGAGAGGAACGATAAGCTTCCAGGCCGGAATCGGGTTTTATAGGAAAGGGGGGTAAGGACGGTTGGCTGGCTGGCCACTTGGATAAGCCACGTTTACGATCGTTATCGCAAGTGGATGCCCCCCCCCCCCTCCCCTCTTCTTATCGTCCTCCTCGTCGCCGAACATCCGCAGATTTCTATCTTCTGTCTATCGGATTCTCGAGGCTGTGGGTTATTGAATTTTAGAGGATCGCGAGAAGAAGGGGGGAGAGATCTGATTCTGGGCGGCGCTCATGCTTTTAGGCGTAAATTGGAGAGAGTTGGGTATTCAATGGGTTTTTCATGGGTTTTTGTATCGCTGGCTCGATGTTTTCGTGCTATCTTTTTTTCAACCCTTTGAAGGGCGACGATATTTATTCATCTTTGGTTTCTTTGGAATATATCGTCGCGAATTGGCACGTAAAAATTTATAATGAAAGTTATACGTTGATTTGCGTGTGAAATCAAGTTTTAAGTTAGTTGCAAATTTACCGAAGAATCGGGAAATCGTCTCGAGTGGTTCGAGCGAAAAAGGGTTAATTATAAGGTTGGAATGGCAGAGAGGCAAGTATAAGTTTAAAATTAAGTTCCCATCGTTGTTTGACGATGACGGTTAAATTTCTTTGTTTTCATACCTATTCTTCTTAAAACTTTTAATCAACTCTCTCTTGCTTATCAAAAATCACGAGGATACGAAACTACTATTCTTTCCTCGTTAATTATTAATCCTCTCGTTCGGCTAGCATCGATGTCGCTTTTTCCGCCACTTCTCCGCCTTCGTGCTCCGTTCAGCCATAATCATTTCATTAATATTCGCTGCACCAATAATCGCGGCGGTTATGCGCACGTGTGCGCCCACACTGTCTCTCCCGTAGATACACCTTAACGCGCATGTAACGTCGTAACACGTAAACAACGAGCGGAGCCCCGCGTTATCAGCGACGCGCAGCGCCGCGTCCTCTCTGCGGGGGCGTCGTCTTTATCTCGCGCGCCGTGGCGTCTTGTTATCGGCCGGCCATTAGAATATCTAAATACCATCCCCGCGCGTCCGAATCTTTCGACCCCAGAAAACGAGGCTAGTCGAGGCTGTTTTAACTGTTGCCGAGGGGGGGTCCCTCCTCCTCCTCCTCCTCATTCTTCGTGCTCCACTTTGGAAACTGGGCTCCTATTTTTCTCTCCTCTTATTTAACGAGGAAAGATGGAAGATTTGGAAAAAGAGATCGAAGTAGTTAGAATATCTTATTATCCAAAAATTCGATGTCTCGTCGAAGTGACGAAATGAAGAGGGAGGAAATTTTTAGATCTCTTGCAGTGTGGAGAAAGGGCTGGGAAGAGGTATTTTTCCACCCCATTTCGATATTTATACTCTCGTCGCTCTGCTCCCTTATCCGGCAGCTTATCAGTAGCTGGCAGCCTCTTGTCATCGCAACTCCTTTTCAATCACGCGTACGTCGTCCCTTCCTTCTGACAGGATGCCACAGAAATACGTTTTACGCCTCCCTCTCTGAACATTCATCGATAATAGAATTTGCTTCTGTTCGATCTCAATCGTTACTCGCTCCTCTATTCGATGCAAAACTTTAAATTTTCTATCCCTTACTTCGAAGTATCTTCGATCAATTCTAAATTAAATTACGTTTCTCCTCGAATAAAATATTCGAAACTCGCGATATACCAGTATGACACAAGTACGACGAAATCGCCTTCTAACATCTTCTCCACGAGGAATTCGAAGGATCGAAGGATGGAACGACGGAAGAAGAGGAGGAAGAGGAAGAAGATTCAGAGAGCGAAATCAGAGAGGGGAGAGGCGAGGAAGCGAGACGAGCCTCGCAAAGGTAATCTCCGCGCCGTGTTGCCTTGGAAGGGTTAAGTTGTAGAACCACGGCTGGTCGCGGAAGATAAGGACAGCTCGAATCGCGCCTTCCCTCCCTCCCCCACAGCCGCAGAATCCGCATCGTTCCTACGATTACCCCCGAGAATCGTCGAGGACGTCGGTCAACCTTCGAAAAATCAGAGCAGATAGAGCGAATCGAGTGTTGCAATCACCCTCCCTATTTCGTTTTCGTTAAGGATCTGCTATCAATAATATCGATCATTCTATTCGCAGCTACTTCGACTTGCTTTTTTTTTAACTTAGTTTATCTACAAGTACAGTACAAAAGATTATTTCGGATGGTTATGGACTTACGGTAAGATTGACCTATAATCTTGCGGAATTCCGAGGGGATGAACTTACCTGTAACAGAAAAAGAAAAAGAAAATGTGTATATTTCATTGTATTTATATCATCGAAGTTCATTAAAATATTTCACGAGGATATACGAGGAGGATATAAAGATTAGGAGGTTCTGGATACAATTTTGGATACAAAAATTAAATTTTTCACGATGAGGAAAATTGAGGTATATTTTCGTACTGTTATTTGGAACTATATATTATATTAATAGTAATAATATTAATTCAAAAATATCCTATCACACATATCCGCTATCACGAACAGAAGTAAATGGAATCGCCAACACGGTTGGACCGCGACCTCTCGCCTTTCGATAATCGACACCCCCGACGAGTCGATATTAGATTTGCTTTGAAAACCCACCCCTTCGTCGTCAGCCTCCTATCGGGCCGGTATAAATCAGGCTGGCGATCTTAATAAATGCGCGAGAGTCGTCTCGTGCGAGAGAGAAAGAGAGAGAGGGTGTTGAAGGTGCGTCGAGGGGGTTGAGGCGAGGAGGAGGGAGGCAGGGGGTGGACGGATCGTATGAAACGTCGGGGCGGTTGGTAGGCAGCTAATATCCTCCTGGCCGCTATCCCTAGGCTCATCTCAATAAATTCAATATACTTGTGTAAATCGGAACCCTGGAACATCCCTCGTCGAACAGGAGGCACCACCTCCCCCTCCACTTGCCGCGGAGATGAGCTGCTTGGTCCTTGCCTTCTCTCTCTCTTTCTCTCCCCGTCTCCTTCTCCCTCGTGCGAGAACCGACCGATAATGTTATCGGTTATTGATTACCCATAACGAGCCGATCGCTTTAATTTCTTTATTTCCACCCGGTTGAATCTCGATTCTTGACGTAATTCGAGGATTGAAACATCGTTCTTGCGTTCTACGAGTCTGTGAGTCGTATTGTAAAATTGGATTCGTTCTTTTCTCTTTTTTTGTATTTGTTGAGAATTTTTTAGTTTCATTCGATAATTTGTTGTTTATAAGAAGAATTTTCTCGCAGAAAATTACTATACATTTAATAAAGGAACAAATAGAAGAATAATTAAAAGATCATTTTATTATAATTTGGCCAAATCTTTGCCATAAAAATATCAGGCGACGATATACGGTATCCCATCGGTAATTCCTTACTCCGATCAAATCGAATTTAAGCCGCCGTTTCCAAACGTTTCCCCTGAAGGCCTACCCCCCTCGAGAAGATCCCCACCAACCTCGAACGAGCTTTTCATCGAGTCGTTAGTTAACGCGGCTCCGTTGCTTCTGCCACGAATTATCGACGACTTATCGACCGAGTAATGCCTCCTCGATCGTATTTAACCGGCGATATTAATCGATTATTGATACCAAACCCTCCACCCCTCCACCCTTGCTGTCCCCATAATTTCACGGATCTTACCTCTTCTTCCTCCCTTCCTCTTCACTCCCTCAACTTTAACTCTTCCCTCCTCCTGCGAAATCGTTACCCTCCTGCCGCCTCTTGTAATTCACCTTGTCGTCACGCCACCACCACGATTTTAACGAGGAGCCCACCACCACCATAAAGGGTTATATTTCGCGCGTTATCGAGGCGACGTCCCTTTTCTCTGTCCCCCCCTCCCTCCCCTTTCGCAATAGAGAAGATAGAGAAATATATACGTACGACGAGCTTTTCATCGAGCAGTTAGTTAGGAGGAGGCCGATCGCGAGGCAAGATAAAAGAATAGAAAAAACGTAAGAAAGAAAGAAAGAAGGGACGAGCTACCCTTTTCTGCCGAATCGAACACGACCGTCGACGACACTTATCGGCCACTTTTGCACGCCACCTACAATCCTCCTCCCCCCCCTCCCCTACCCTAATGCCACGTGATCGCTACCAACCGATTACAGCTTCCGCGAATTGCCTCGTATTTCCTCCCCCTCCTCGGCTCCTTAACTCCTTCCAACCTCGTTCCACAGCTTTCTGAAAGTTTAAACGGAACTTAACGATGAAACGGTGGTGATCGAGTGGGCATCGATTTCGTTAAGTTAAGACAGATAGCATGGAAGGTTGCAGTTTTCTTGTTTGCTTGACGATTTCTTTGAACAGCGATGGAAACAAAGAAGAGATGTTTCCAAGCGGGTTGTGACTTTTTTTATGCAGATTTTTGTCAGAGTATTATTTTAAAGCACACGAGTATTGTCGCAACTGTTAGACAAAAAAAAAAAAAGAAAGGAAAAAGAAACGAGAACGGGATTGTTTTTTTGAAAAATGTAGAATGCAAGGATCGGTGATATTAAAATTGTATTATCCACATCGTGCGTACGATTTTTGTGGGCAAGAATTTCATCGGGTAAAATGATTCACCCCCTATCCTTTCCCCTCCCCTCTCCCTCCTGATCGGGACATCTTTCTTCGTTGCCTTGCTTGGTGGTAGCCCGGGCGAGGAGCCGCGGTGAGATAAAAATAATAAATCATCCTGTATACGAGAGGCGAGACGCACATGCATTGCCGAATTCTCCGGTATCGCGGAGTCGATACGGAAATGGGTGCGAGAGAAGAGAGAGAGAGAGAGAGAAACATCTCCTAAGTTTCTTACTTTTGCTTAACGCATCGTTATCTTTTGTCGCCCGTTAAAAATTATTATTCGAAAATCAAATAAATTGTTTGCGAATAAATAAATTGAAAATTGAATAGATAGACGAGACGATTTATAATTAATCTCGATTCTTCGCTATTTTTTTTTTTTTTTCTCCAATCCATGCCGGTATCATTTACAGTATCCTAAAACTCGGTAAAAATCCCCTAACCAATATTCAATTTTGTCAATTTTATTCAATTTACTTATTCCATGAACTTTCATTATTTATTCTTTCCAAGATTTTATGAGCAAGACTGAACGAAACCACACACACCAAACCAAATCGTATCATCGTATTATGAAATCGATATTCCAACTTGAGTTAACTTGCCTCAAAGAAACTTACTACCCTTAACAGCGAACCTACGTTTTCTCTGGTTGTTAAAAGCGTTGCAGCATCACGTATCGGCGAGCAGACATCCACGTACATACACAAACGAGCGAGCTCAGCATGCCGATGGAGGTGCGCGATCGAAAGGGGGAGGGGGGACACGGTGCAAGACAGTAAGGGGCGGAGGGATGGGGCACGGTATCTCGAACAGCGCGCGCCGATTAATAACGAGCAGTCGTTACGGGAGATAAGGAAGTGCTGCGTCTCTCCCTCTCTTATTTCTCTCGTTTCGCGCGCGAGGGGGCCGAGGCCGAGAGAAAGAACCGGGTCGCGGCGCGGAGAGAGGGACACGTGTAGGTGTATAACCCGATTCTGTACGGTTAAACGGTGTGCACACCGGAAACTGTACAGCGGAAAGATGTACAGCGGCGCGCGATTGCCGATAAAGCGGCGTAAATTTTTAGGATCGTTCGCCGGTAGAAGGCGTCGAGGGAGGGAGGGAGGGAGGGGTTGCAGACACGCGGTAGGGGCAAGGTCTTTACTTTAGATGCAATTTTGTTTTTTAGATCGCGAACGAGATAAACGAGTATATGTGCGCCTGTTCAAGAGTATGTACGACATTTTTTCTCGGAGTTATAAAGTACTATATATATATATATATATATATATATATATATATGGGGGATTTGGATGGATCGATTTTACATATCGGGCAGCTTTGTTGAAGTTTAATTTGATTGAGAGAACGGCGAGACGTGAGTTTATATATTTAGCGTATATTATATCGTTTTGTTATCTTGATTTATGACGTTAATATTGTTCGTAGAAACGTTTTAGATAAAAGTTGAAGGGTTTCGAGAAAGGTATATATAGAGGTATTATTAATTTTTTTCATAGAGAGTCGCGTAAAAATAATGCGAACATCAGATACGTCTTTTTTAAACAGGATTATATATTTTTTCATACATGGATAGATGCAAGATGTCATTCTCTATAAAAAACTAGTAAACCATTCTTAGAAAAAAGTTATTATTTTACGAGATAATAAAAAATAATTAAATATCTTATAAACTAATAACATTTTGCTATAGGTGGTTTAGTAATTTTATATAGAGAATGTAGAACTGCATCGAATAATGGATTAAAAAATGTATGATTCCATTCAAAAAAACAACGAAGATGTTCGTATTTTTTTTATGTATTCACTAATAAAAAAATTAATAGTACAAGAATATAGTCTTTCTAACACCACTTAACTTTTATCTAAAACATTTCTTTATATTATCAAAAACAATTGAGATTTACAGTTGACAAGTCTATCCTGTACATTCTTGAACCAATTGAAGATAAAAAAATTGTAAAAAAATTGGTAAAAAAAAGGAAGAGGTAAGTATAAGAGGTAAGTATACTTAGAATTAAGTAAACTGTAAAAAAAACTGAAAAAATTAATCAAAAAAAAAAAAAAGCTGGAGAAGGTAAGTATATAAGGTAAGTATTTAAGGTAAGTATGAAACCTCTCTTTAAATTGTATTTTTCTAATGAAAAATTATAATTTTTAGACAAAATCCTTGAGAAATGGAATTTTACGAAAAATTTCGCGTGCCACCTCTAAACGTATCATATTCTCCTAATCAAAAGACGAAATTTTAGTCAGAATTTTTGGGAATTGGAATTTTTTGAAAAATTTCGCGTGCCACCTCTTCACGTATCATATTCTCCTAATCAAAAGTCGAAATTTTAGCCAAAATTTTTGAGAATTGGAATTTCGTGAAAAATTTCGCGTGCCACCTCTTCACGTATCATATTCTCCTAATCAAAAGTCGAAATTTTAACCAAAATTTTTGGGAATTGGAATTTCTTGAAAAATTTTGCGTGCCACTTTTTCACGTTTCATATTCTACTAATCAAAAGTCCAAATTTTAGTCAAAATCTTTGAGAATTTAAATTTCGGGAAAAATTTCGCGTGCCACCTCCTCACGTATCATATTCTCCTAATCAAAAGTCGAAAATTTTAGCCAGAAATGGTTGAACTTTAAATTTCGGGAAAAATTTCGCGTGCCACCTCTTCGCGTATCATATTCTCCTAATCAAAAATCGAAAATTCGAGCTGTGAGAATTTTTGTCGAAATTTACGACTTAGTAATAGGAGAATATAATCCTATAGGAGGTGGCACGTGCAATTGATTTGTGATTCGGAGGTAGAAATTTTTGTTCATTTTTTCAATTTTGTATTAGGAAAATATAATTCTAGAAGAGGTGGCACTGAAAATTTTTTGGAAATAAGTGTACTTACCTTATACTTACCTTATACTTACCTTTTAATTCTGCTATATTATTTGGAATTAATCATTTTTTGACATTTTACTTAATTCTAAGGGATTCAGGGAACAGGGTGTCTTACGTAACTTTATTATCTTATATATCTCGCTTCTTTTTCATAATATTGAAAAATGTTTCAAATAAAAATTGAACGGTTTCGAAAAGGCTATAATCTGATGTCATTAATTTTTCTATTAGTGGACGCGTAAAAAACATATGAAGATTATTGTTATTTTTTTAAATGGAACCATATACTTTTTAATGCATTAATCGATGCAATTTGACATTCTCTATATAAAACTATTAGACCACTTGCAACGAAAAGTTAATAGTTTAAGAGATATTTAATTATT
This sequence comes from Apis laboriosa, assembly GCF_014066325.1. Classification (NCBI taxonomy): domain Eukaryota; kingdom Metazoa; phylum Arthropoda; class Insecta; order Hymenoptera; family Apidae; genus Apis; species Apis laboriosa. The sequence goes on from NW_025223857.1 coordinate 4,030,038, forward strand.
TTTAATTATCTCGTAAACTAATAACTTTTTCCTAGAAGTGGCCTAATAATTTTCTGTAGAGAATGACATCTTGCATCTATCCATGCATAAAAAAATATATATTCCTATTTAAAAAAATCTAATCTGACCTTTGTATTACTTCCACGCGCCCATCTATAAAAAACTAATAACACCACAATATACCTTCCTCGAAACCATTCAACTTTTATCCGAAACATTTTTTAATATCATTAAAAGCAATCGAGATATTCCAGACGATAGAGTTTGAAGACTCTACCCTATGTAGGTATAGGAAACATATAAGGATACATCAATACACAATTGATCTCAAAAGTATCCAATATCCCTTCTGACTATTTCTTAATTTTAACGTTATTACAGCATATAATAAATCCAATATAGCCGGATACTTTTGTAATCAAATGCATATCAATCTACATTGTGTCCATTAAGAACACAAGATTCTTTTAACGTACCCTTGCATCCACGACCTTCAATATCACAGCCAATAATCGCATGTATCGTTTCACGAATTATGATCCACGAATTCCTTTTCGTGAAGAAAGATACGGAGGTACGTACAGAGGTACAGCAGTGCGAGGGGTAGAACAGCGAGATAGGGTTGCCGCGCCATTACCTCGACGACGACGACGACACGTAGACAACCGACGTAGCGCACTTTGTCAACTTTGTATATCAATCAACCGGTCGGTAATGTTCCCGGGACATGGCGAACAGTCGATAAAGGACACCGATGCATGAACCAGAGGAACCGATGAGCCGAACTTGGAGATAAACTCGGCTGACTCCCGGCTGCGCATCGCTTCCATTCTCTTCGATTTTGTTTTTTCAGATTGATACAGGCAACGATTCCGCTCCCCGTGTAATGGGGAACCGATACTCCATATTATTGGAGGCAACGTTCGCGATGGATCGGGGGCTGAAAATCGGAATCGACATCATCGGAAATATGTGACATCGTAAAGACAATACATTGTATAAATATAATTTATAACGCACACTTTACCACGTCGACTTACTTCTTCTTGCTCTAAATATAAATCGAAATACCATGGATCGTATTCGAGCTAAGGATACCAAATATTAACCATCTGCGGATGAATATTCTCCAGGGAGAAGAAAACATCAGATTATAAATTAATTAAGAAAAATATCGTTTCAAATTTTTATTATTACTGAAAACTGAACATTGTACTTGCAATTCGATTTTATTCATATTTCTAACAAGTCGAAGATATATAAATAAAAGATTTACCACATCCAATTACACTAATAAACCAGATATTAAATCCACTCAATTTTAACAGATCAAAGTACATAAACGTGGAAAATTAAACTCACGAATTTTACGAACGAATCATCCAAACCCCCAAAACCTTTCTCCCTATCCAACACATCTCCCAAACTTCGTTCCCAAAACTCATTTCGAACAGAAGGTAGAAAATCATCGCCTGACGCTGGCCAATACGGTTGCAAAAAGCGGGCGGCAATCATCGAACGGGGAGGATAAAACTCCTCCGTCCAGGCCCCAACGCTCTCCTCGCTCGCGAAACACCCGTAAAACATCCTACAACCCCTCCCTCCCCCTCCAACCTCCTCTCCTTACCTCTCCACGAGCACGGAAAGCCATCGACCTCCACCTCCTTCGCACCACCCCTCCTCCATCGCAAAAACCGAGCAATTATCGGGGCACGGCCGATAAGACAGCCATCTCCAGGGCACCCTCGTTGCCGCGACCATAAATAAACCCTCGGCCGCCACCGAAATCCTGCGGATCGTTTTAAAATTACGGCAGTTACCACCCTCCTCACCACCACCACCCCTTTAGACACCAGCAGGCAAAGGAGGAACTCCAGTCCGATCAGATATATATATATATATATATACCCGCGCGCCTCGGATAAAGATAACGAATCCGCGATGAGCGGAGATCGATCGAACGCCACCTCTCCCCCTCCCCCCTTCCAAAACTTTCCTCCTCCTCCTCCTCCCCTCTCCTCCTCCTCTTCCTCCTCCCGCTCTCGCAGGGATGACGAGGGGGTGGGAGAGGTGGTCGGATTCGTGCTTGGAGGGTGGGTGGTGCCGAAGGGTGGAGAAGCTTATCGCGAAGCGCACGCGGTCGCCACCGCCAGTCACCACGGCCGCGAAATTCCGAGGAATTCGAAATGGGGTGGTGGAACCCGGGCAGAGGGGCGGCAAGGCCACGGAGAACGGGATATGTGTGTGTGTGTGTGTGTGTGTATCGTCGTTCGACGGATGAATATTTCTTTGGGGGTGGAAGGAAAGGGGTTGGTTGCGAATTTTGAATATTCGATGTTGAAGATTGGGGGATGGAGAGAGTTTTGGTGAGGAGGATGGTCGGTGAGATGAGACGGACGATTTGTTTGACCGGTGTAGGAAAGCTTTGGTGTTCGAGGATTGGGCAGGTAGGTTATGGAAGAGAGTGTATGATGTATGAAATGGGATAGATGATCGATCTCTGACGATTCTCTTATATAACGATAAACGAGTTTCTCGAGGAAATTAAAATTTTTGGAGAGGGGAATCTTTCCTTTCCATTGATTGTAAAATGGAGAAAAAAATTGATGACAATATATCGATGTAATAAATCTTTGGAAAATTATTACAACTAGCACGAATCTCTTCAGATTCTTTTGATGCTGAAATAAAGAATGTTTAAAAAATTCCAGATCTTACAAACAATTTACATTAGATAAGATAGCTCTTATCACCTCCATCTCGCTCAATCTAACTCATTAGACAAACCTGATATTTTCGTATCAACACTCTGAATAAACGAGCTCTCGAATATCCCCCCGCGAAATCGATCAAATGACTTCGAAGTCAACGTGGATAGGGAACGAGCAGCAAGAAGAACTGGGATCAGCCTCGCTATTTCAGCGAAGAGGCGAAGAAGAAGAGGAGGAGGAGGAGGAAGAATGGAGAGAGCGTGTATCTGCATTGGATCGCCGGTGCGGTTCGTGGTCCAGAGCCTCGATGCACCTGGTGCGCTGCTCATCGTCTCGATCTCGATGCCGCCTCCGGGCATTTCTCTCGCCCCTCCCTTCTCCTCCCCCTCTCGACGATCTTGAGCGATCGGCAACAACCCCCAACTAGCTCGTGGCCGACCACGAAACTACGCCCTGAAAATCCACGGTGAGCGAACCGAGGATCGATCCGCGGCCGATCCACGACCGATAAAACGTGGCCGGGGGTTTGCACGCCGCCACCAAGGGGTGGTGTTCTGGGCCGCATTATGAAAAAAAGCTTTCGGACGTTACGACACGTCGTTAAGAGGGAAAGATTTCTCCTCGTCATCGGGCCTCGACCTATTCCCCAGCTTTATTACCGGCCACGATGAGCCCTGGGGAAATTGAATTACTTCGAGTCGTTCGTTTTATCCCGTGGTCTCGTTTTATCTTGGCTGTGGTGGACCGATGGGGGTGGACGAGGTTGTTCCTTTTTGTTGTATATAAAAATAAGGGCGTAGTTAAGGGTGAGATCGAGGTGTATATATAAAATCTGTGATCATTTCGTGAGGATCGTTCGTGTTATATTTCTCGTTTTTTATACTTGCGGATGAAAAGTAGATGGAAAATACAAGAGATTATTCCGTAGATTGAAAATCAATTGTGAAATTGTATTAATTTGTTGAATTTTGTTTCTCGGATAAATAAAATATTTTTACGCAACAATTTTCGTGTTTAATTATTAGGTGTGCAAATAAGATCCCTTATCCCCAAATATCACCCTTTTATCCTATTCCACCAATCATTCCCTTTCAACAAAAAATAAGCTTATCAAATACTCCTCCAAAGTACGCATAACGCTCCATCGATATTCCCCATTTTAAATTCTCCAAGAGAAAGCCTTCCAATCACCCATCTTGGATTTGGATCAAGATCCAAACTCCATTCTGGAGAAAAAAAAAATCGAACGAAAAGAGAAATCAACAAAAGAGAACAGTCGGATTGTTGGAACGTTGGTCAAAATTCGTCTGGTGAAAGGGTACGATCCTCGCGTGTATTCCAATTTACACATATATATATATCCACGAAGAAAGAGGAAAGGAATACGAGGAGGAGGAGGAGGAGGAAGGAGAAGAAGAAGGAGCGCAGACAAAACGATCGATAAATCGGTTTCCACGGCGCGTATACCGATAGTCAGCTCGTACGCGGCCCGATTAACACGTTGTTTGTATAGGGGAATGTATAATAACAGGTTGCGCCGTTGGCATAGGTGCCCATTTGTATCTGTAGGAGGGCATCTCGGGTTCTCATCCCGCGGAAGGATAAGAGAGCTGGACCGAGGAAAGGTGGCGAGGGAGAGGAGGGAACGAGGCGAGGAACTGTTGGACGGACGGCGCGCAAGGTTCGAGGAAGAGGTGGAGAAAAAGATTCGGATGCGTATGCGATCGGAAGGGTTGGGGAGAGGTGATGTTTTAATAGGAATCGGTGATGGCTGAGGGCCAATTCGAAGCTTGGTATTCCGTCCAATTATCGAGACACGTGGGATGAGAACAGAGAATTTTTGGAAATCGAATGATTTTATTCCGATAGAATCTGAATGTTCTCGATGGAATTTCGAAAGAGGAGAGATTACGAATCAAAAATTCATCTTCCAATACTTTCCCACCCCGCGAGAAAGAATTTTCTCCGGATCACGCACGCAGAAATGGCCGAGATCGGATCAACGGGACGGAGTTCACGGAGAGAGGAGATGGTTCGCCTTCCACGTCGGCCTTTATGATTTGTTTACACGGATCGCCCTCGATGCGATGGGAACCCGCCCATCGTGGCAGGCCACAGTTCCGAACTCTGACCCCCGGCTAATTGTTGTTGGCTCTAGATCCCCGATAACTAGGTCCACGAGATTCCATACGCTGGTACCGTCAACGACAACGATTCAATAACATTTCTCGACGATCGTTTGTCGAAAACGATATTCGATCGAAAAAAAATCCCAAACTCTCGATATTCCTCTCCTCAACGCCAAAGGTACGCCAAACAATCTCTTATCAGAATAAATATCTAATAAAAATAATACAAATTTCTAATAAAAATTTCGAAAATGTTCGAGGAGCACTCTGGATCGATGGGATCCGGGCCTACCTCTCTCCCCTCGAGATAGATCACGATCGCGAGGGGGATGATGTGTTCTCGATCCGGGAAGAGGACGCGGAGATCTCTCGGTTGAAAGAGAAAGGCGGAGAGGAGGGGGAGAGGAACGAGAATGGAAAAGAGAGACGCTATCGGCAGGGAGAAGAGAGAGGACTTATCTAGCAAGCTCTCTCTCTCTCTCTCCCTTCCCTACCCTGCCACCCCATCTGCCCGTTTCCGATATTAAAAATATCAGCCGGTAGATAGCCGGTCGGCTATCGACGCTCGACCACTCGAAGGAACTTCCATTAAAAATAGCTATCTCTATCTGAAGCCGGTACTACACAACACACAACACACCAACCGTGGGCCCATTGCCAGACGCGGCCGCTCTCCCTCCATCCTTGTCGCCCTCCCGGGACACCCGCTCTCGCCGTCACTCTCCCACTCCCACTCCCACTCCCTCGCTTGTATCGAACAACACAACAACACTGCTGAGGTGATGGTGGTGATGGTGGTGGTGGTGGTGGTGGTGGTGGCTGCTTTCGCGGAGAAACGGACACGGAGAACGTGCACGAGCATAAAAACCGGGCTTTCTCAGGAGATACGGGATCTTATCGCGGGCAAATGTTTGGAGCCGAGCTTATCGCCACGGTTTATCGAAAGGAGGGGGAGGGGGGAGGAGACTCCTCTTCGCCTCTTTCCACTTCGTCTCGCCCTCGCTTCCTCGCTCTGCTCCTAGTTTTAATTGCCGTTACTCGGGTGGAAAGCTTGCCCCCCTCCCCTCCTTCCTCCTCCAGAAGATCGTCGAGAGTTCTTTTTCTTCTTTTTTTTTCTCTTTTCGGTTGGGGGGAAGGGAGGTGAATATTGAACGAAGGGGTGGATCGTTGTATTTTCGCATTGATTCGAAGCAGGTTCGACGAATCGACGAATAATTAGTGGTGATATTATTGAAAAAAGAATCGGTATTGGAAATCTGTTTAAATAGAAACGAATCTTTCCGAAGAGGAAAATGAAATATTCTTCTCTATTCCTACGATCTAATGAGACCGTTGTTATACACACGCGTAATTGAAACGCCGTATCGAGCCGTATAGGAATAAATTCGCGAGGCGGTAAACGTAAACGAATCCCGGCCAATAATTCTCTCTCTCTCTCTCTCTCTCCCTCTCTCCATCCGATCTAAATTTCTCGAGGCTCGATAAAGGAAAGTACATATATATATATACGTATACTATATATCCCGGAGAAGGCCAGCACGCAAAAAAACGAAGCGCGAGAAAGGGAAATCAGTTCTCGATCACGGTTATTCGAAGTGTATATATAAGTATATACGTGCGCGCACACCACACGTACACACCCCGTCGGATTCTCGCTCATTATCCTTCCGGTTACGGGCTTCGTTGCGCCCTCTCCCTCCCCTCCCCTGTCTCTTACGCCCACCTTGGACGTAATTAATTTCAAGCGCCGGTCAAGAGGGAGGAAACGGGGAGGCGATGACACGAGCGACACGAGGAGGGAGCAAAGACGAGGGGAGAGAGCCTTCCGATCCGCCATCCGATTTCATATAAATAAAGATACAAAGTATTCGCGGATCATACAAATAAACTTACAAAGTATTGGAAGAAGCCCGTGGCTGTCGGNATATATAAGTGTATATATAAGTGTATGCGCGCACACCATCGTACACACCCCGTCGGATTCTCGCTCATTATCCTTCCGGTTACGGGCTTCGTTGCCCCCTCTCCCTCCCCTCCCCTGTCTCTTACGCCCACCTTGGGCGTAATTAATTTCAAGCGCCGGTCAAGAGGGAGGAAACGGGGAGGCGAGATGACACGAGCGACACGAGGAGGGAGCAAAGACGAGGGGAGAGAGCCTTCCGATCCGCCATCCGATTTCATATAAATAAAGATACAAAGTATTCGCGGATCATACAAATAAACTTACAAAGTATTGGAAGAAGCCCGTGGCTGTCGGCCCCTCGCTCGCTATAATCTCGATGGCTATGAAGAGAGGCACGAAGGACGAGAGAAGCGTCCGTAAAGAGGAGAGAAATTGTGGCGAGAGGGGGAGGAAGGGGGGAGGAGGAACGCCAGAAGAGCGTTGGATCGATAGATCGATCCATCGATGAAGTCCCCCTCTCTCGCTCTGTCTCTCTCTCTCTCTCGATCGCCTCGTGGCTCGTGAAGCTGACGGCGAGGGGGAGGGGAGGGGGAGGGGGCAGAAGGAGAGAGGGAAAAAGAGGGATGAATCGACGTCGAAACGATACCGGCTGACCAACTGGGACAGACGGAGGAGGAGGGAAGGAGGAGGGAGCCCCGAGGGGAGCCCTCGTTGCACAATTATCTCATTTGCCGATCGGACCCTCCCACGTGTTAATTTGCTTGTTGGTTAACCCGGCGTCCCTCTCTTATCGTTTATTTCGTTCTTGCCTTTCGTGGAACCCTCCCTCCACAACCTCCTCCTCCTCCTCCTCCTTCTCCGTACTCCTTCAACCTGGCCCTTCTTCCTCCTCCTCCTCCTCCTCCTCCTCCACCCTTCCTCTCCTCGGCCTTCCTCTCCCTGTCCTCGAAATCGCGCCGCCAATCGCCTCGACTCGCGTCCGCTCACCAAGATCGCTTTCGCGCGTAAGGACGTGGATACGACTGAAACTGTGGCCTCGATCGAGAGGAAATTTGGTGTACGTTAAGTTTGGTTTATGGGATCGATCGATCAGGAGGGGTTTGAATTCGAAGAAAGGAAAAGGAAGGAATCGTTTAATCGGATGAAATCGAAAAATTATTATTACTGTTATCGATAGGAGGAAAAAGATACGGTGGTAATTTCGAATCGAAGTAATTTTTTTTTAAAGTCCTCGTTTACTTTTACAATAAAATTCTGAGCCGCCGTTAAACCGCGCAAACAAACACCGAGACACGGCTAGAATGATTGACCTACCTCATTCTTTACCGCGGTATCGCGGTTTATCGTTTTCGAGAGAAACCGAAGATTAAACGTCACCTGTTAATCGTTTCGTGATATCGATCGAGGTAATTGTACTACTACTACTACTACTACTACTGCTATTACGAGAGCGTCGCGGCGGTATGGGTACACGGTAGCCAAAGTTTCCAAGATAGGGGGAAATCAACAAACAAGAAAGATGGAACAAAGTCCAAGCATAGATAACCGAGGTCACGATATATATATATATATATATATCGATCGATGACCAGGATCGATCTGGATCCGTTCGCCCTCGACGCTCGCCGCTAATCATTGTCTAGACGATTTATCAAGCTTATCGCTAACTCGACAATAAGATCGTTATTTCGATCGTAGCCACGATTATCGAAGCCAATGATCGCTCCAACGACCGGTGATTACCATCTAAGCTCGCGTAATCGCTCTCTCGTATCTTTTTCTCCTTTTTTTTTTTCGAGAATGATTTTTTATTCCACTGGCTCGAAGAAGGGCTCGCTCGTTTATTTAATAAGGAAAAGAATCTTACGAGTAACTTCTTCCAATGAATTTTCGAATTTAGGATAGAAGATTTCGCTTCAGTTGCGAAATTGTCTTGAAAATTTGTTCGAGATCAAAATCTATAAAAACCCTCCTTTTTTTTTTTAACTTTTCATTCCTTGAAAAATTATATAATTAAACGTTTAAATTCCACACGTCGAAGAAGAAGAAGAAGAAGAAGAAGAAGAGGAAGGACAAAGTTTGAGAAACGAAAGGGGATCGAACGCCACTTATATTTTTTTTCAGATGTACGAGAGAGAAAGGGAGAGAGGGGAAGGAAAGGGGTGATCGACTAACGATGCTGGAAGGAGGAAACGAGGCGTAAGCTCGAATTCGGGGAACAAAAGAGGTCGGGCGGAAAGGTGGAAGCACGGAAAGAGAGGCAACGGACGACGATGTCGGCGACACGGGGAGGAAGTGACGTCACGGCAAAATAACGAGCCTCGCTTAGCCGCGATAAGCCGGTAATCGCGCGATCTTAATGAACTCCTCCCATTAACGCTCCGAGGCCGCGAGACCAACAACCAAACTTCTCCTTTTTTTTTCTTTTTTCTTCCTTTCTTTCTTTCTCCTCGTTCGCATGTGCTTTCGATCACTCCATCCCTCCCCCCCGCCCCCATTCTCTTTCGAATCGGCCCAACCGAACGTGAAATCGCGAGACGATTCGAAACGAGATGAGGATCGAATTGGAATCCAATTGAGATCCAGTTTTTTCGTTTGGAAAACAGTGTGAAGATGTTTAGAGGATAGAGGTAGAATATTTGATGCAGTGTGGCGATTAGTAGGTTCGTTCGAAAATAAAATTTTTCCAAATATTGTTTCCTCTCGTCTTTTCGACTGATCTTTTTTCGAAGAGACGAGTAATCGTTCGAGAAGATGTTCGATCGAGGAAAGATAATAATTTAAACTGATTGGCGGACTATGCCCGTTTGTGAAATAAAAGAATCGGGATTTATTTATTTAAGAGATAAAAAGATCTGTTTCGTATTTTTGATTTTAGAGGTAAAATAATTTTTGTGTAACTCTTTTTAAATAAAACTTCAAAACCGGTCAATTTTACTTAATTCGGAAAAATTTAACCTCCGCTGGAATCGTTGTCGTAATTTTCCAGATCACGATATATTATAATAAAGATCGTTTTTTAATTTTAAATCGATCGTTTATAGCATTTGTCGATGATCGTGGATATAGGAACATAATTGAGTGGGAAATTTCGAAGTGTACACGAGATAACGTCGTTAGGAAGATAGAGTGATAGCCGGGAACGGTACGAGTCGGAATTTCTCTGTTTTTATGAGTATGCATTTTCCATATGTAAAAAAAAAAAAAAAAAATATAATCCAACGAATCTTTCTCAAACCAACCAATCCAAACTGAAAGAAAAATCCGTCCAAAAATCGATCTTCCTTTATTCGTATACAAACTTCTCAAAATTTTAAATTACCGATTCTTTCTTATATAACGACAATTTTACGATTACATTTTTTTTTGTCAAACTTGCTCAAAAACTTTAATCCACTCCTATAAAAACAAACCTTTTTCGTTTCTCAGAAACTTTACTCCTCATTTTCCTCGAGACAGAGATAGATTAATCACTTACCTGTCAATGAGAGGACGGCTTCGACGGCCCTAAGTTGACCTGCCCTCCGTTGCCTCCACAGCAATATGCTCATCGCAACCAGGATTCTTCCTTTCTCACTCTATCCTCTCTCTCTCTCTCTCTCTCTCTATCCTCACCAACCGATCACATCCGATCGACGCTGTCCAATTCGACGCGGTGGTGGTGGCCGTTCACGCGCGAATCGTGACATTCCGTTTTCCTCGATCGTCACCCGCACAATGAGTCCACTATATTCAATCTCCACGCGACGCAATTCCGCGTGACTCACAACGAACGGCGCAACGAAACGAGCACAGTTTCCCTCCCCTGAATTTCCAAGGCGGATCGCTCGATCGATCGATCGATCGATCGATCAGATCCGATCAGATCCGATCCGATCCGATCCGATCCCGCGAGATATCGGCGTTGCGTTATCGGCACGAGGCTCGTCAACCGCGCGCGTTATCGCGATCGCGATCGCCGTGCCTGATTGCGATTCGTTCTATCGCGAGCCGATCGATCGCATTGCAAACATCGATCGTATCGCACCATTCCCCTCCTCCTTTATCCGAGCACCAACGATTTCCCAGTTACATATCCCCGGTCACGTGTTTCGTCGGCTACCATTCCGATAGACGTGGCAAGGAGGGAAAGAGGGGAGGAGAAAAATCGTGTCGCCACGAACCGAGCGTCCTCGTTATCGTCGGATCGATTCATGGATTCTTATTGCTCGATCTCGTTCGATAAGTATTTCGAAGAGTGATAATATTTTCATCCAAATTTTCCCAACATCCAACACACGCTCAGCTATTGCTATTCCACTCCAATCCTTCCCCATCACCGATTTCTCTCGAACCGATCCATTCTCGTATAATATTCACTAATAAAAAAAAAACACTCGAGAATCATCGAGATAATCTATCACTCGATCCTTCGCCCAAATCTCATCTTCCTCGACCCCCTTTTTCAAAATCCCCCCCTCCGATATTCACACATTCCCCCGTCCCCTCGCGCGCCTCCAAACTCCTCCATTGGCCCGCAAGATCGAATCAATCCCTTTCGCTCGACCCCCTCGACGTACATACATATATAGACGTGCGACACAATGCTGTGCAACAACTCTGTACATTCGAGGGGAGGGGGGAGGGAAGAAGAGGAGATAGAGTGGTAGTAGTAGGCCGATTGTCGTGGTTGTAGCGGCGGGCACGGGAATAAACGAGCCGCGCGGATAATCCGCGTATCGCGGCCCGGCCGCGCTCGCTCCGACAGCTCCGGGACCTACTCTTATCGGGCAACGGGCGGCCGATAAGCCGCCACGATCGGCATCTTATCGATCGCGCACACGCGCAACGCGTGGCGACCCGGCCGCGGTGAAACCCGAACCCCGGCCGCCGGAAAACCGGCGGCTAATTGCGCGCGCGAGCCACCCACCCGTTACGAGAGGCTTTCGCAGCCCGAATTTTCGTCACGGATTCGACGAGATAATCGTCTCGCGCTTGCCACCCCCTCTCCTCCCTTTCCCTCTCTTCTCGATAAGGATAATTGAACCGAATTCGACGACAGCCAAGGATCTTGAGAAACGGAGCGGAGATGACGGTGTGTGTGTGTGTGTGTGTGTGTGTGTGGATGGATGGACGAGGGGAAGGGATTTTTTGGATGTTTTTTGGACGGCGAAGATGGACGAGAATTAAGAGGGAAGCAGTTGTAACGGGTGAATTCGATATATAATAATCCGAATGTAGGATCTTACGGATAGAGGTAGATTTTCTCCATGATTCTGAATCCGTTCCGAAGAGACAACTTAATCGTCCGCGTAATTCCTTCGAAACAATCGTCACCTCGAAACGATCCCCCACTCGACACTTTCCTCTTTCAACTCACGACGGTATCGAATTTTTTAAGAATCCATTTGGAAGAAACGAAAATTATTCCTCTCGAATAATCTGAGAAGAATCGGAGGAGGTTCGTTCGCAAATCCTCCGTTCGTTTCGGCGTTAACCGTCGACGAGGCGGAAACGAGTCTCGAGTCTCCGACGGGCGGGTTTAAAACGGAGGAGGGTAAGACGAAACCGCAAGAGGAGATGCTCGCCGTTGCGGTGAAGCGCTATCACTGGTTTCCAAGCGGCGTCGAGGCACCCATGGCAATGGCTACCTGTTATCATTCCCCTGGCTCTCTCTCTCTCTCTCGCTCTCTCGTTTCCTCTCCACCGGGGCTGCTCCTCTGCGTCCCCCACAGGCACAGGCCTCTCTTCTGCCTCTCTTCTCCTCTTTCACCCTCTTTCTCTCGCCCGCTTCTCTGCCGCCTCACGATAATGCCGGGCAAACATTCCCTCTCGCGCGCGTCTCCGCCACGGGAAAGGAAAGCGAACCGCCGATTTCAACGTCGCTCTCTGGGATGGGAAGGGTGCGAATCGACGATTGTTTCCACTATTTCCTCGCTTCCTGGATTATATATTCGTCTCTCCCCCACCTTCACTCTCGAGTTTTATATATATATATATATTTTTGCACAGGAACGAGGAAGTTTCATCCTCGAGGCCTAATTTTTCATTTTTTTTAGAAAAGTTGGTAGAAACGATACTCGAAAGAATATATATATATATATATATTTTTGCAAAGGAAGTTTGTTTCATCCATTTCGTCTTCTCGAGGCCTACTAATTTTTCATTTTTTTTAGAAAAGTTGTAGAAACAATACTCGAAAGATATATATATATATAAATATTTTTGCAGAGGAACGAGGAAGTTTGTTTCATCCGTTTCGTCTTCTCTAATTTTTCATTTTTTTTAGAAAAGTTGGTAGAAACGATACTCGAAAGATATACATATATATATTTTTGCAGAGGAATGAGGAAGTTTGTTTCATCTTCGAGGCCTACTAATTTTTCATTTTTTTTTAGAAAAGTTGGTAGAAAAGATACTCGAAAGACTCGGTACGTTACACAACTCGAAATCATATTCCTATATATCCTATTGCTCGCGTTCGCAACGGCCACTCGAAACACTTGAAAAATCTCTCCTCTCCTCTCGGCTCGCGCGTCCTCCTCCTCCTCCTCCTCCGCGGATCGCGTCATCGAACAACCATTCCATTGTACGAAATCGAATCAACCCGTGCTCCCCGACGACTCGCGCAAATTGCGGGAGACTCGGTTCGAAGAAAAGAAAAGAAAAGAAAAAGAAAAGAAAAGAAAGAAAAAGGAAGGAGAGAGAAAAAAGGCCGAGCAGTGTTTTATAATCGCGTCACTGGCGGACTCGAGGGGACCGGAACGTCACCCCTCCTGTCACTGACGTCACCGAGGCTTGAACTTCGCCGATAGCGCGGCCAGATAACGGATAACGATAACATTAGCCCGATACCGGTAACACGGGCTCCGTGACTAATGGCGATAACGATAAGGACGATCGTAAAGACACGTAGGGGTATGACTGTATATCCAATAACCGCGCTCTTTGTCTCGTGGATGGAGCATCGTTTTCTTCGCCGTGGATATCGGCCGCGGATCGTTTCCTTTCGTTTCCTTTCGTTTCGTTCCCTTCCTCCCGCGATTAGATTTTACACAACGACGTACACAAACGTTGCACGCTTCCAAGAAGCTTCCTCGGAAAGGAAGGGAAACGTGTTTCTTCGTTATCGCTTTATTCCTTTGTCGATGATGATATACGCGATAAAGCGCCAAGTTGAGCGGTTTTTATATATATGCGAGCGTGATTCGATCTGGATGCTCGTTTTAAATCGTGTGACAACGATACGCGTTTCAAGATCGGAGATTTTTCATAGAATTAATAGGTTTAAAGAAGTGTATAGAAATTTTTTCCTCATTCACTCGTCGGCAATAATTTCAATCGAAGGTTTAAAAACGATCGAATAGAAGAAGAATAATAGAATATCGTTTCAATTACTCAACGCTATTTCTTTTTTTTTTTTTATTTTCGAATCTAAGAAAGAAATCGATCGAAAATTTAAGAAATACATTCGATAAAATTTTCGAAAAATATTTCCTTATCATCGTCCAGATGGAGTTTTTACACGCAGGATCAAATTTTTATGAAAAAATTTTTAAGAAAAAACGGATTCTCGAATAAAGATTCGTTTTATTTCTCGAACAAAGTAACACGTACCTTCGTTTCTCTTTGTCATAAATATATTATGACAAAGAGAATTAACGTCGAAAGGACGTAAACACGCTTCACCTGCTTGCTGAAAACTGTCCCCTCGAAGATCTGAAATTACTTTTCGTCGATCCGAGTGTCTTTCCATTATCTCCTCTTTTCTCCCTTTTCCGTTTTTTCTTTTTCCTCTTTCTCGCCACACCTCCGCCACCCACGCCGATCGAACGCCCGGCGTCGAGAGGCATTCGTCACCTCTCGGATTTTCTCTCGGATCGACGTGTTACGCAAAACACGTTGGCCGGCTACCGGCGATATTATTGGCTCGACTCGGTTCACGGGGATTGCGAAATTGCGGACAATTATCGTTCGCACGATCGCTAATTACCCGCCAATAAATTATCGTCGGTCCGAGAGGCCTTGCTCGAGTTCCACGAGCGGCGGGAACCAGTCGAACCTTCTACTTCGACCTCTCTCTCTCCCTCTCCCTCTCGCGGTTTTCTTTTTAATTAGACCCGCTCCCAATGATTTACGACTTCGCGGCCCGTCGCGGTCACTTTTGACTACCAGTTAATTGGCTTTTTAAATGTTTCGCTAATATACGTGCGAGCCTGCTGCCGCCAGATTCGATACGTAAATCGTGATCGTTGAAAATCGATGAATTTTCTTTGGAAAAATTGATACGATGATAATAATAATAATCGCAAGATAGATAGATAGATAGATCGTATATTTAATGGAAACGAGGTGGATTAATTATTTCGAAAGCGTTTGGAACAAATACGTCTCGTCAAGAAGGAAAATTATAATAATCGAGAGGACAATTAAATTTGTTCGATTCTTGGAAATATTACATTTACATTATATATAGAGATTTGGCGAGGAAACGATTATTAAAATTCCTACAACAAAGAGGATATTCAAAAGGGGATTGTATACCCGTATCTTTTGCCAATTATATCCATAAGAAATCATCGCAACGATATATACCCTTTCCGGAAAACAAAGAGACCCTGCGATCGAGGAGGCAGCCACTTCTCCATCCTCGAGTATTATACCGTCGTGTCGTACCGGACAAACGAGTATTATAACATCCACCCCTTTCGCGCTGCATGATGGAATCGGCCATCGATGGTATACTTAACACGTCGTAAAGATCGGTCTGGCGCCGATAATGTGTACACGCGATTCGGTGAACCCTTTCGCCGCGGAGGGAGGAGAGCGAGAAGAGGAAGGGAAATTTAATAGGAGGGGGAGGGAGGGGACGTGAAAAAGCGACCAAGGGACAAGAGATTCCGCGTAATCGAGACGTCTGAACAGAGGATGGATCATCGACGGTGTCGGTGTCGGTGTCGGTGACCGCGTTGTCCGATCGAAGGAAGAGAGGGAGGGAGAGAGAGAGAGAGAGAGAGAGAGAGAGAGAGAGGAGAGAACTTCGTGGCGCCGTGTTATCTTATTCGTTAAGATCCTCCTGAGGCGGCGAGGAAGGGAGAAACAGATCCGACACAGTGGTCTCACTGTCTCGTAAGATTCTCTCTTCCCTGGGAGGGAGGGGGAAGGGTATGCGTCGAGGGTCCCGAGGGAGAAAATCCAGGAACGGCTTCTCGAGTCTAGACTCGAGATAGAGATTCTCCTCTCGCTTCTCGCGTTTGCCCTCGACCATCTCTCGCGTCCTTTTATCCGTAACTACTGCCACTGCTCTCTCTCTCTCTCTCTCGCTCGCACGATTCCCGAGGGCTTGAATAATTCGACTCGATCGAGCAACGCGCTCGTTAACGATCCTCGTTGATTTATATCGCCGATGTAACGTTGCGATTCAAGAATTTCTCACGTATATTTTCAATCATACTTGACTCCGCTCGTATCTTTCTACTTTGGTTTCTCTCCATTTAAAAAAAAAATTACCGATCAACCGCTTGTAAATACTTCGGATTCGGTTTATTATTCGGTTATTATTTCGGTTCTCAGATTTAACAAACATTTCTCGACGAAGGCGAACGCGTAAAAAAAAAAAAAAAAAAAAATAAATTATTCGCTCCATCCTTTTTTTCACTACCCCCCCAGAAAAATCCCTAGACACTGCGTGCGCTTCAGGTGATCACCGTGTGCTCGCCGTTTCCGCTTTAAAAAAGCTGCAGCGACCCCCGCGATAGTGGTCCTGACGTGTATATCCTCGGTCGCAGATGTCGCAAAACGCCGAGAGCCAGCCGACACCGAAGTTCTCCCGATAGCCTGATGGTCATTTCTCATTTGCGTAATCTCACGCCACCCTCCTCCTCCTCTCCCTTCGTCTCATCCCCAACCGGTCGCGCGGTCCGGCGAGAGGGGAGAGGGGGGAGTTGGAGGAGAGCTGTTCCGCGGCTTCTCTTCGAAAGAGAGAGAGAGAGAGAGAGAGAGAGAGAGGGAGAGGGAGAGGGAAAGAGGGGTGGCTCGCGCGCGACCATTTGTTCCGCGGGGCGGTTTTGACGAGGCGAACTCCCTGCCCTAATCGCCGTGGCCGCAAACGCGACGCCTCCACCGGGAGCTAATCATAATTGCGGGCCACGATAAAAAGTGTCCGGCTCTTTTTCACCGTCCCGGCCGCCCACCGCAGGGCACGGCCGGACGATGACGAAGCGGCCGCCCCGGATATCTCCGCGCCCACCGATGCGCACCCTTAATTGACCCCGAAACCTCGCTCCTCAACGAGAAAGTGAACAGGATTTTCACGTTCGAGACGATGATTTTGATCATCGAGTATCGAACGTTTTGCGTGGGGGAGGGATTTCGTATTGTTAGTGGAATTCTTTTTTTCTTTTTTTTCTTTTTTTTTTTTTGAAATTTCGAAAGAGATCAACCCTTTGCGCTCCAGGCCTGTTTCGCTCGGTCGAACCAGCAACTCCAGATTCAGAACACATTCGATGTGTTCGGTGGCCTCATGAGATTACCATAAGATAATTACTCATAAGATAAGATTACACCTCATAAGATTATACGTAAAGAGTTTAGGAACCTATTCATGAAGCGATATTCTAGAAAAATCAAATGTAAATAAATATTGTCGCCGTTCAAATTACCGTTCAAATTAAAATTAATATTTTAATCGATGAACAATTGGAAAGAAGGTTTGATCGAGATAGATGAGGTAAAAAAACACGTAGTTTTGAGTTTTGAAAATGCAGGAGAGAGATATGTGTACAGATGAATGCGAATGTTAACGACGATGAATTATTTAAATTTGGAGATAAAGAAAAGAAAGATATAGATTTATCTTTCTATACAACAGGGGAAATAGGAAGAATTCGAATGATACGGATGGTATGATTTTTGTTGGGATGCGCAACGAGGCGAGATGCGCAGAAACATTAAATATCGGGGCCGGGCATTGTCGTCGTCTTGCTGGACCGGTCACAGCGGAACGACTTTGACAAATCGTCGATCAACCCCCGGGAATCACCCCCGCTATCTCGAGGACTCTTTGGAGTTTCGCTCGACTGATCAAGGATCTAGCAATCCATCCTTTCGAAGACTTTCGCTTCCGCTCGTAATCGTCCATTTCCACCATTAATTTCGCCCGCGATAGAACCCCTTTGATAGTTTCCAACGATATAAACGTGAAATAATTTCTTACGTGTAATTAGTTTCTACCAAACAATTTTAACTTAAATATCTTTCTTTCCACAATTAATCCATTTTATTTTTATCCTGTCCAATGTTTCATTTCGTAGAGATCACGTGCCGTGTCTTTTCAAAAAAAATTCTTTAACATCGACTGAAACATCCGATATAATATTTATTTTCAAAGGTTCGAGTTGAATTAACAATCAATCGATAATAATCCAAAAAATAAAAAGGAAAAATAAAAAGATCCCTCGAATATCTCCTCTCATTTTTCTCAGTCCGACGATGATCCACATATTCCTCGCGACCTCGAGAGCCAGGCCTCCGGATCGTCCATCTTTCGCCTCGGCCTTGGCATTTGCGAATAAATGGATCCACTGTCCGTCAGAGAGGTGGTAGTAGCCGTAGTAGCATTCTCCGGAAGACGTGGTAGAACAGAAGAAGAAACGTGAAGGAGCGAAGAAAAGGGAAGGGAATAAGTATAAAGCGGGGGCGGGGGGGCTCGAGACGAGACGCGGGGCGAAACGAAGGAAAAGGTTTCCGCGTGATAAGATAAAGAAGCCGGCTTTCGTTATCGGCTCTCGTTTCGCGATATCGGTCGTCTTAGCGCGAAACGTATCTATGAAAGGGGGTGCTGCGCGCATTCGAAGGCGAGCGTGTAATTGTCCTATTACCTGGGTTATTGGCCGGCCGGCCAGCCAGTGAAATGTTGCCCTTCTCCCTCGGACATCGACTCGCCATTAAGCCATTAACGTGGAGCGGAACGCCTCGAAAACGCTTCGGGCGGGCGGATCCAAGCCTTTTACGGACGCCAACACGCAGCCTCGAACGAAACGAAAGTTTTTCGAAAAGGGAAATTAGAATACGCGGTTAGAATACTTTTTGATAAATTTAAATACTATATATTATAGAATCGATTTTAAGATTGTATTTGTGCAAGTAGAATTAGGAGAGGTGTAACAACAAAATTGTCTATCTACGTTCCTACCGAGTTAAACACGTGAATTATGAATTTTAATTTTTGAAATAATTTAAAAGTAAAAAATTCAGATACGATTAGATAGGTATAGGTTGTAGTTTACATTACACCGAATGCGTTGTTTGGAACGCAAAGGAAAAACAGATTGCAATACAAATATCTCGTTATTTTTAAGAATGGACAACTGGCAACCTTTCTTATTAATAACAGAGAAGAAATTTTTCCAAACGGTCTCTGACTCAAATTTGAAAAGAAATTATATCGAAATTGTATCATTAAATACCGTATCGTTCGACGAAAAAGATTCGAAATGATTTTTAAAAAATTAAGAGGAACGAAGGCGATTCGCTTTTTCCATATTTTACGCGGTGGAAAAAAAACGGTGGAAAAAAAAAACAACCGGAAATCCCGTCAAGAGTGATCTAGCACCGGTAGTCGATCGCGTCAGGCGGTCGATCTACCCTTTACGAGCCGTGGATGGACACGTGTCCACCACCCTTCGCGACGACAGGTGAGAAGCGAAAGCCAATTTCAATGGACGAATATGATTATTCTTCGAATAATTATTGCCACGATTTTTCTTCAATTCTCCGATAAGAAGCGAACCTTGCAAGATTCCTGAAACGGAAGCGGCGAGATCAGAATTTCGTTCCCACCCTGTAGACAAGTGGCCACCCTTCGCGATGACAGGTGAGGATCGCTCCTCTTACGTAACAACCGGTTAAGTATCGTACGCGAGGAATCCATTAAATCCACACGTGGTGCTTCCGGTTCTCGATCGAGCCTGCCCGTTCCTCCTTCCTCCTCGAAAGGATACACCATTCGAGGTAGCTCCTCGAACACGTGACAGGACGTCGTTCGCTCGACGACGACCTCTTTCTCGACCGTTACCGAGCCAAGAAATAATATAAGGGTAATAAGATCATTCTCAAGATATATATATATATAAGAACGATAACTTTGGCAAGAGCTCTATACTTTCTTCGAGAAGAAAGATACGATTTCGTTTCTCGAACGAAGGTATATAATAACGAATATAAACGAAAATCCTCGTTGACGGATTCGAACGATTATTACGAGTCGTTCCAATAACGATTGAAAAAACTTACCTCGTCGAAGAGAAAGAAATCATCCTACTAGTAGGATCATCCGACGACTAGGATTAGTTGGATGACAGACACAATAATTTCCAGTGTTATTTTCAAGAAGAAATCCATCATAAGGCTCGAACCTTATTATACCGATTCTCCCAACATCCCCTTAAGAAGTTTCATTCCTCACTGGATTCCTTTCCTCGAGCGCAATTGCAGAAAAAAGGAAGGAAAAGAGAAGAGAAGAAAAAACGAGGTAAAACGAGTCTTGTCTCTTCTTTAAACGAGCTGTCGAACTCGTGTCGGGGCGATGGCGCGCGGAAGAGTAACAAGGGGTGGGTTTAATCGCAAATTGACTCGTCGTCGCCAATAAAAATTCAATAACGGGCTACCCGCCGCCGGTTATTGTCGAAAACTTCGGTCCAGGCCTTTTTAAAGGCCTTCCTCCACCCCTTATTCTCCCCCTATCTTTTCTCCTTTTCCTATCCACGCGTCTCTCTCTCTCTCTCTCTCTCTTTTTTCAAAGCGTTTGCTAACATTCGCTCGAAAAAATATTCGATGTTATCCGATACCGTGAATCGGCTGCCGACGGTCTGGTCGGGCCGAGAGACTCTGCCTCGTTTCCACCATCATCCCCTCCCTCCCTTCGATGCCACTCCATCCTCTGTTGTACTCTGAATTTCATTCCCGTTCGCCTGGATGGAAATGGATGCTACGTGTAAGCTCGAGCGCGTGAACGAGCGACACGATACTTTTTTTTTTACTCTCTTTCTCTCTCTCTCTCTCTGCCCACGATATTAGAGAGAGAAGGGAGGGATTTCGCTTTGTCGATCGATTTTGGAATCCTGGTGGATGTAATGGGTTTGTTAACTGGAGGATTAGAGGAGGGGAGGATCGTTGATGTGACCATTTATGGCGAGTTTAATCTTTTTATTCGATTGATATGGTTTTCCTGGCCGAATCTCAACTTTTTTAAGATCTCAAGAAGATTCGAAAAGTATCGAGTAATGAGTGTTAAGTATCTAGCGAAGATTTATCGAGATGGAATCGCTGATTTCGAAGGGTGGGGGGAGAGAAAAAGGAATTGAAAATAATTATTTTCAATTCGAGAATTATTTACGATTTGTCTTTATTTATGATGTCTACTCGCGAAATTAGATTGGATTAGGTTAAAACTAAAGGAATTGGAAACGGGAAGGCGGATGAAATACGACGAGAAAATAGGCAAAATACACACGGTGGAAAGAATTGTTTACCGAAAAATCGTCGGCTCGTTTTGCCGAGCGATTGATTGAGAAATACAAAGTACAAAGATATCGAACGTTTCGCGATAATGCACGGCCGAAGTTTATAATGCTATAAAACATAGTGCCGACAGCCGGAGCGGATAACGATTCGCTGAAAGCGTCGTTAATTTGCGAACGCGTTACAAGAGACGATTTACAAGCTCTCCGGTGAACGCGGACATCTTGCCTCCATGATATTTCCAACGTTTCCAAGAGAATCGTAAATACACGCGTCCTCGAGGTATCGATACCGAATTGCCACGTTTGAAAAAGAGAAAAAAAAAAAAAAAAAAAAAAAAAAAAAAAAAAAAAAAAAAAAAGATCGATTAAAAGGACGGGGAATCTCTTTCACCAAAGAGAATTCCACCAATTCCTCTCATTATATCCTCTCCGAGTTGAAACTTTAAGTTTTTCGAAAAAACGAAAAAAGAAAAAAAGGAAAAAGAAAAAAAGAAAATCTATCTAAAAATATTCCGATCAAATTCCAGAAAGATCGAAAGATCATCATCCTTCAATTTTCTTTTCGAGAAAAATTTTTAAAAGGAATTCGATTATATAAAATGACGGATCGAAATTGAAAAAAAAAAAAAAAAAAAACTCNAAAAAAAAAAAATCTCTGCTGCTCGCGACGGATACGATATTTATTCGTAAAATAATTTCTGAAATCGACGTGACCAACCTATCGAAAGTCCGTGGACGACGTCGGGAGTAAAGGCTGGCAATTTTTGCCCGCGTGATAATTTTCCCAACGATCGGGCCCGATGTGTGGGCCCGAATCCTTGTAAATCACTCGCGCCGGTTGCACGGAATACCGTGTGCTCGCGCTCCGCCGATATTTATCTCGCAGAAACCGAGAGAAGCTTATTAGACTCGGATCCATGTACCCTTAACAGACGTTCCTTATCTCAGGTGTCGACGCCTCACGCGGAAAAGGTTAACGTCGGGACAAACGTTAACCTCCGATTTACGTTCCTCCGCTCTTTTCAACAGCGCCGCTATTTATCGGAATAGCGTACCGCGCCGATCGAACGCCTAACCGCGCTCGCAATTAGGCCCGAGCGAAAAGTGCACGCGGCTCCCACTTGCGAAACTTTGGGATTCCATTTTCGACCGAGACCCGTTCCCACTTATTATTATTATTGCGTACGGGTGATATTGGGTGTTTCGTCGATCCACCACCTTTACCCGCGATTGCTCCGATCTTCTTTTTCACCCTTCTCCATTTTTAAAACGACGGATATCGGATCGAATCGGGTGTTAAGATCAAGATTTCAAAAGTTTTAAAAAAGTATAAAAGTATTAAATGGAAGTGTGTCGCCTGGATCGTTAATTAGGTAGGTGAAGCTATAATCGTACGATTATACTTGAGTTCTAAGAAATGTATTTATACATATGTATATGTAATAAAAAAGAGAAGGAAATCCGGCACGATTAAAACACACGTGCAGCACGAAACGGAGTAAAAATATACGCAGACACGTCGATCTGAAATACGAACAAAATAGAATAGAAGGTTTATATAAAATTCACAAAAATCTACCATCAGATCGATACCCGTAAAATATTCCAAAAAAAAAAAAAAAAAAAGTATACGAAACCCCGTTCGAAAAAACCTTCTCATTTCTTCATTTTCCTCCGTTCGTAAAAATTGTGTATTTTGCATAAACATCCTCGGTCTAGGCCATCAACCATCAACCTTTCCTTTCCTTTCTTTCTTTCTTTCTTTCTTTCTTTTTTTTCCCCCCCTTCCGTTTCTTCGTATCAAAACAACCCTATACAGAAACTTGCACCGCCTCGCAAAAAAATCCACCCACAAAAACAGTCCACTTACGTTACAAACCATCCATCGAACGCTCGTGGTCCGCGCGGGGAAGAGGACAGGAAGACCTCTCCCTCTCTCTCTCTCTCTCTCTCTCTCTCCCCACGATCCGCGTGTAGTCGGAAGGAGTCGGGAGCGAAAAGAAAAAGAGACCGTCTAAAAATACACGGTCGACTCTAGGTGGGAATGATTCGGTATCTCGGAGGACGTCACGGGGGTCTGAAATATGAGAGATACGATGGACCTCGCCCCCATACCATCCCATTCCCTCGATGGTGCATTAGCGCTAATCTCCGCTCTTTAGTCCTCTCTTTATCTTTTCTGCCCTCGTCCTCCGCCACTTCCTCCCCTCCACCGTCACCTCTACCCCTTCTTCCCTGTCCTTCATCCCCCCCTCTCCTACCCACCTCTCTCGCTCTCCTCGTCCCCATCCTTTCTCCATTACTCCCTCTATCGTTCTCTCTCTCTCTCTCTCTCTCTCTCTCTCTCTCTCTCTCTCTCTCTCTGTCTCTCTGTCTCTCTGTCTCTCTGTCTCTCTGTCTCTGTCTTCGCTCTTCAGAGAACGTATAGAACGTATAGATATATATATATATATGTGTGTGTGTGTGTGTGTGTGTATAAGTCAAGCCGAGGAGGAGAGTGACGAGGAGAAAGAAGGCGAAGAGAGAAGAGATCTGTATACCTGTATACCTGTTCCTATACCTTCGAGCCCACCTCGGGACACTTTTATCGGCACCATCTAATCGCCACGATCCGTTATTTGGTGGCCACGTCTTATATATATATGTGCGTGTATCCCCTCCCTCTCTCTCTCTCTCTGTCTCGCTCTGTGTTCCAGACACGGTCCAAGAGTTTTGACACTTGGAATCTCATTAGCGATCGTGAAATCCCCGACCCTGAAGGGGATTACCGGCGAGAGGAGGAGACCTTTCTCGATCCCTGGTCAGGAACCGACGTGTTGGAGGTGAAGAGGTTTTCAAGAATGGAGAGAGACAGAGAGAGAAAGAGAGAGAGAGAACGAATTTTACACGAGATTTTACGCGGAGGGGAATCTCGTTTCTCGTGGTTGATTATATTATACAACTGGATGGGATGGGCGGGGTGTAACTGCTTGTTCCCTTTGCCGCCTGGTCAGGTTTAATGAATTGTTCGAGAGGTGTGTTTTTATGCACCACGTTTTGGAAGACCAATTTGCTTGGAAATTGCGGAGAAGAGGAAGGAAAATTATTAACTGGTCAAGAGTCCAGTTTCTCGAGTAAGCGTCAATCTTTTTTCTCCTTCGATCGTTTCTTGGATCGTTTCTGAACGAATCGCGAATAATTAATCTTTATTCAAATTCATAGATTATTGTGTTGATTAAATCTCGAAGATTAAACGTCTCCGATTCCTTTACGAGTCGTAATTCCTTTATCCCTGAAACCGCGAAATTAATCGCGTGCCGGGATCTATCTTCGGCGTTTTCGTGGTACTCGGTGAATTACCGTGAGAAGACGGGATAACGGTAACTGGCTGGCTGAAAGTAGAGTGGCGATATCACACGTCGTAGGACATCGCAATTTCATTCAAATGCTGAGATAACGGGGGCCCGTAATGGCGGCAACTTCACCGTCTCCCGATCCTCCTTCTGCGACGTTACTTCTGGAATCAATGAATCCGAACGCGATAATGCCAACTTCTGCCGACAGCTTCTCTCGGCTCGAGCCGCCGCCTAATCTGCCACGGCGATACTTCGAACCGTCTTGGATTCCTTCATCCGACGAAGAACGCATTCCCTTCCTTAAGCTAACTCTCCCCAAAATCCGATTCTACCAAGATAAACGCGCTTCTTGTTTCCGTCGTTTCGAATCTCTTCAACCAATTACGAATGTTGCCCGGCTTGACGATATAATAATAACCCCCATATCGATGTTTGTTAAATAAAATCTAGAAATTAGAAATAACAAGCAAATTGGAAACCAAACGTGTTTCTTTTTCCCAAGATAATCTAACTACGGATTAAAGATTCGAACGTCATCGAATCTATAAAATACAGA
>NW_025223857.1:4057672-4080172 GCF_014066325.1 Apis laboriosa
CCACCCAAAACGTAAAATGCACGGAATATCTGTGATAAATCACGACGTCACCCGTGCCCGGAACCGGAGGATAAGAAGGCTCGGAAATAAGAAGAACAAGAGGAGGCGTGCTCAAAGTTCGTGGCGCGCACGTGCCCCGCATCGTGGATTCGAGTCACGCGCCCTATCGGAAATTAGAGCCGCGTCAAGTGGAGCGAGTCGACCACCCGCCACCCTGTTACCAATCCCCGAGCCTGGCCTCTAAAGTTACGTGGGGGGGTGTCCCGTAGAACCGCCACCGTCCCATCCTTCATCCGAAGGAGTCGAAAAGGGTGAACTTCCTTTGGATCGTGGATCGGTCGACGGTGTTGGACACGACGATGTTTCTTCGATCGATTCGATTGCCATATTTTGGATTATTTTTTTTTGGAGGAGGAGGGATGGAATATCTCAATGAGGGATCGTTGCACCTCGAATCGGGGATTCGGAAAGTTTTCTAAAATCATTCCTAGTTGTAACTTTGTTTCGAAGAAACGATTGGATTGATAATAATATACGAAAGGAGGATGTCTGAGAAATCATTGAATTATAAGAGATATTTCCTATCTAACGACGATTTGAAATCGTCACAGGGGTATCAAACGAAACGAAACCCTTTATTCTCGTTCCTCCCCCACCCAATATCACCACCCTCAATCGATCCAACCCCTTCAATCGTAAACCAGCCCTCTCCGAGGCGACTAATTTCTGCTTACTCCTCCATACGCCTGTGCTAAGATAAATCGCTCGAGTATCCTCCTCCCCCTCGGATCCAATTCCAATTATTAACACCCCCCTCCCCTCCCCCCACCTTGCTCGTGGCGAAGAGTCTCCGGGTGGAGTCTTCGAGAGGGTGGCTCGGCTCCGGCGTCGAGCCTGATAATTCTAAAAACGGCACGAATGAAGGAGACGGGCGTGCGTTAGCCGGCGAAAGAAAAGAAGAGGGGTGGGTTTAGTGGGCAGAGAGATCGAGCCGCTTTCTCTGGCCGCGGATGGAAAAAAAGCTGCTTGCGTCGGCTGGATGGATTTCCAGCCACGAATCGACAATAATTGTCTGAATCAGCCACGAGCCGGCCCCTTTCTCGCGCCCGCGCCGCGCGTTACCGACCGCGGGGGATGGAGAAGAGGGTGGTTTCGAGCGTAACGAAAGACAAAGGAGCATCCCGTTCGTCGAATCGCGCGCTCGAGCATGGCGTATCTACGATCCCTGCCACTATTCAGAAACTCCCTTGCACCACTCTCTCTCTCTCTCTCTTCCTCTCCACTCGAAGCTTCGAGCCTCCATCAGAGCCTCGGCTCCACGATTATTCCCCCGATACATCCACTCACGTTACTCCGAGCTTTTCATATTACTTCAGCTTTATTACCTATGGCTGGGAAGAGAGAGAGAGAGAGATTAAGCTATTCCGCCAATCGTGACGAACTTGCCATACATGCCTCTTTTCGCTGCCATTGTAGGTGCAGCAGTGTCGTTTTCGCCTCGAAAAATATAATATAAACGATTGGGATCGAAACGACGAGCAACGATATTGCATTAACTATAATTAATTATAATTCACGACGAACTCGGTAATTGATAATTGCGAAGAAATAACAAAGATAAATTGGTGTAAAATTTTTCGAAAGGTTTGAACGAAAAGTAAGGAAGAGTCGGAGAGACGTAGTAGAGAGAGAAACAGTTTCCACTCGTGGGGAGTCGTGGCCATTACGCGAATGAGATTTACGATTCGATCGGGAAGAAGAGGCTTTTCCCTTCGCGGCGTCCGTCCGTTTTTGGCGGCACGCTCGATGCCCTTAAATGGCCTCACCCCTCCGTCTTGCTATCTGTATCGCGATACGCAACACACCCACGCACGCCGCGCGCTCGCGCGCGGATGTTGCACTCGGCCGGCCTTAATGTCCCACGATTGTATTCAGATCCCCGAGTTTTTTTTTCCACGCGTCCGCTCTGTTCCACCGCGCGCTCGAGAACGCAGCGTTTCCTTGTCCCGTTTTTTTTTTTTGCCGCCGATGGAAATGACGCCTCGAACGGGACGCAACGTTCTGGAGAAACGAGAGGGATCGCGAGCATTCCATTTCTTTCTTCTCTTTTTTTTAATACACGATGGAAATTTTATTGGCGATGGAGGAAAGTGGAGAATGAAATTTCGATCTTTTGATATATTATTATCCTCGAACGCGTGTGTATCGATGTATCGATAAAGGCGATTTAATATGGATTCAATGGAGAATCTGATAATTTTATTATAAAATTTATTTACTGTAATAATAAGCGGTTCAAGATGAAAAACGTGTTAGAAAGTTATTACTTGCGTATCCTCGTGAGAGAAAACGCGAGAGATTAGTTGGAATTTTTCATAGGCCACAGTTATCCACAGTAGTGTATTCAAGATCGAACGCGATAAACGAAATTTCCAAAAAAAAGGAACGGATTCCCGATTCTTCCATCGAAATCGAAAAAAGAAAACGATCTACACCCGTGACGAAACTCATTATCACTCCGATATAAAAATTGTATCGCCATTAAAGAAACTTCGAAAATCACGAGAAGATCCTCACAGCACACGGGGATCGCCATCATAGATCGAAAACTCGTCCATTTCGCAATCCTCTCCCTCGCGAAGCGTCTCTCGAGAGCCGTTCGAAAGATCGATACCGTATTCCCAAAACAATTACCGCCGCGATCTTCCATCGTGCGGGCGCGCTGCACAACTCGACTTTCTCGATTATTAAATTTTCCCCCGGGGCGGCGAATCCCGGTAAATCATTTCCTCGCATTAATATCGTCCCTGCTACGCCAGATACGAATCTGCAGAAAAGCGCGCGGGCACACGACTGTGGAAACATCCTAGGATCGCGGATCCTAGGCGGGTCTCGTTCCCTTCCCCCTTCTCTCCTCTCCTCTCCTCTCCTCTCCTCCACTCCACTCTGCTCCCCGCTGGAAACGAAATCCTCGTCGATCGTTCGATTCGTGCCGTGCCGATTCATCTCGATATGCGGCAGGGAGGGGAGGGGAGGGGAGGGGAGGAGAGAGACAAGAGCGCGAGAAAACGGGAGATCTCATCTGGCAGTCGTGAAAGACGGAAACGGGGAAGTGTCGGGGATTGAAAGAAACGAACAACGAACGGGTACCGGGTGTTCCGTTTTAATCGATCCGTGGGAATACGAACGGGAACGCGACGAGGAACAAGATTTTTCGTGATTTTCGGGAAATTTACACTCGTACATTTTTCTCTAACCGAGATATTATAAGGAAGATTCTTATTTTATTTATCGGCGATCGGTTTTTTGAATGAAAGATTTTTCAAGCAGCCTGAAATTCCAATTCAGTTGCAATGTATTTCGATGCTGAAAAAATTAAAATTAAACTCGACGGTTGCGACGGTTTCGTGTC
Source organism: Apis laboriosa (assembly GCF_014066325.1). Classification (NCBI taxonomy): domain Eukaryota; kingdom Metazoa; phylum Arthropoda; class Insecta; order Hymenoptera; family Apidae; genus Apis; species Apis laboriosa. Next base: position 4,061,085 of record NW_025223857.1, read on the forward strand.
GAATGAGAACACCCCGTATAGAGCGAACAACAACTCGTCGAGATTAGCGCTTGATCGCGAGATAAGGAGCCGCGTAGGAGTGGAGGAGCGGGAAGAGGTCCGCTTCGGGCGAAAGTTTTTTTTCGTGTGTTAAATTATAATTTACAGTTAACCGATAACGAGGAACGAACGGTTCGTATCCATCGTCGATTCTGTTCGAGTGTACGGGGACGAGGGGACGGCGAAAAAGAAGGAACGGTCCGCCGGTGAATGGAGAAAGCAACGAACGAGGAACTGGCGATCGCCAGATGGAGATCGTTCGATTTCGCGGATCACGATTTCTCGAATCGGCCGACGTGGCAACGATTTCGCGCGGCGGTGGCCCGTGAACGACGTGAAATTCCACCCTCTACAAATCGAAATTTCTTCTTCCTACTTACTACTATCATCGATTTTCAACTCGATACAAATTATACAATTCTTCAACTTAGGTATCTTGTGCAATAACAAGATATCTAATTTTCTCAAACAACGACGATTTACTTTAATATAATCAATATTTTATTTACCGAAAGTTTTAACGTAAAATTTTTCACTCTCACAATCGCGTTACTTAATCCAGAAATCGTTAAACGTTGCGTTAAATTCGATCGTTAGAAGAAAGGAAAAAAGAAAAAGTAGACGCCGCGACAAAACGGGATCTATACGTTTCCCTGAATAAAATACTTTTATTTTTTTTTTTATAGATCGTATATATTCCACAAGTTATTACGCGACTACTCACCCTACGTACGAGCGGGTGAATAGGGTTAGTGTGGGAGGCTGGTTTTTGTTTTCGCGGAAGATACGCTGGTTCGCAACGAGCGAAAGGTCAGATCTGTGAGAGTTAATCCCTCGGAACACAGAACCTGGCTGCCACCGAACGAACGTGCGTGATTGTTTCGTTTCACCGGGCCCCGATCGCCGCCTATTGATTCATGAGCGATTAGTCGCGAATAATGGATCCCCGGTTTTTCTTTTTTTTCCTCTCTCTCTCTCTCTTTTCTTTTTTGCATACCAACAGCGACACTCCCACTCTGTTATTGGCTCCTCCAACTTTATGGAGCTTCATGGTATAAGCTTCGTGCGGGAAATACGGTTTTTCTTCTTTTTTTTTTTTCTTTTTCTTTAACCACCACAAAGATGATTTTTCGCCGAACGTTGACCGTTTCGGCAAAGTTTATCGATGCAATAATTCGGATCGAGCGATCGATTTTCGCGCTGAACTCAGTAGCAGTGGTAACAGTGTCTACGCCGTGATTTATAATGCGTGTATCGATGTTATCGCGATCGAGTCGAAACGCGGTAATGTTAGTGTACACGAGCGTTTTCTTTCTGTTCGAAAGGGAGGGAAAAAAAGTTATACATCATTTTCGAAGGGCAATTGGAATCGGCGGAACGATTGGAAGAATCCGACCAACTTCTTAAATTTCCACGTTTCTTAAATTTCGCTATTTTTAAATCGGGCAATTTCGAACAGGGGATGATTCTTAAGAAATAAAATTTAAAATTTTCTCGAACTCTGTGAAGTGACTCGACGGATCACTAAAAATAAGAACTTTATTAATTTAATTTTATAAAAATTATATTAGACGAAATTTAGTAATTGAAACGTTGAATTAAAATTATTAATTTCGCTATTTTTAAATCGGGCAATTTCGAACAGGGGATGATTCTTAAGAAATGAAATTTAAAATTTTTTCGAATTCTGTAAAGTGACTCGACGATGGATCACTAAAAATAAGAACTTTATTAATTTAATTTTATAAAAATTATATTGGACGAAATTTGGCAATTGAAACGTTGAATTAAAATTATTAATTTCGCTATTTTTAAATCGGGCAATTTCGAACAGGGGATGATTCTTAAGAAATAAAATTTAAAATTTTTTCGAACTCTGTGAAGTGACTCGACGATGAATCACTAAAAATAAGAACTTTATTAATTTAATTTTATAAAAATAATACTAGACGAAATTTGGCAATTGAAACGTTGAATTAAAATTATTAAATTAGACTAAAATTCGATAATCGATAATTAAGAAAGAAATTTGTATCTTTCCCTCGAACTTATCTGTCTAAAAAAAAAAAAAAAAAGAAAGAAAGAAAAAAAATTTGACAAACGAAGGAATTAAACGTCTTATCGTTCCCGGCAACCCGAATTGCCTCTGTGGACCCATGACAAAATGGTGGACGAGCAAAGAGGGTGGTTTAAACGCGGACGGGAGAGGAGACACGAAATTAATCGGTCGCCGGAGAAAGAAGAGTCGCGATACCTCGCTAGCCTCCGCGGAGATTCGTCCAATTTGTCATCGTTAGGAAGTTCGAAAGTATTTAAAAAAGTTTCGCCACCCCTTGGGCCACGTCTTCCCGTTTAATCGAGTTTTTTCGACCATCATCCGCCACGTCACGCTTCTTAACGTTCCCTTAACTCCTCGGGGTTCCTTCATTTTTGCCCCTGTCGTGGCTTGTACGCGAAAAAAAAGAATTCGGAGCGGAGCCATTATTTCGAGAGGAGAAGAAGTCGTAGTTTGGCGGAGGTTTTGCTCTCCCTCGTAATTAGGAGGAGCCAATTTTTTTTTTCTTTTTTTTTCTTTTGAACGTTCGATCGTGTTACTCGTTTACCACGAATTATACATTCGTTTATTTAAATGAAACATCCTTCGGCAATTATGTTAAATAATATACTTTTATTCCTCTTCACAGATTTGATTGGATCCACAAATCTAATAAAAATATCCATATCCAATTTTGAATTTTAAAAAAACTTTTGATAAGAACTTTTAAGAATTCTATACCTTTTTCTCCCTTTACAAATTTGATTGAATCCATAAATCTATTAAAATATCCATATCCAATTTTGAATTTTAAAAAAACTTCTGATGAGAAATTTTAAGAATTCTATACTTTTTTTCCCCCTCACAGATTTGATTGGATCCACAAATCTAATAAAAATATCCATGTCCAATTTTAAAAAAATTCTGATTAGAAGTTTTAAGAATTCTATATCATTTTCTCCCTTTAAAAATTTGTCTGGATCCATAAATCTATTAAAATATCCATATCCAATTTTGAATTTTAAAAAACTTTTGATGAGAAATTTTAAGAATTCTATACTTTTTTTTCCCCCTCACAGATTTGATTGGATCCACAAATCTAATAAAAATATCCATATCCAATTTTAAAAAAATTCTGATTAGAAGTTTTAAGAATTCTATACCTTTTTCTCCCTTTACAAATTTGATTGAATCCATAAATCTATTAAAATATCCATATCCAATTTTGAATTTTAAAAAACTTTTGATGAGAAATTTTAAGAATTCTATACTCTTTTTTCCCCCTCACAGATTTGATTGGATCCACAAATCTAATAAAAATATTCAGTTTTAAAAAACTTCTGATAAGAACTTTTAAAAATCCTATATTCTTTTCTCCTCCTTCAAATTGCATACGTATTCATAATCGATCACGACGAAAAAAAACAAAGACCTCACAGAAGAAAAGTCCCTGTTGCAACTCACACCATTCAAACATCCTCGCTTCCCCACCAATCATCAATCGCGATCATCAATTTTCCCATAACATTTCCGGCCCTCTTCAACTCTCGGCCTGTCCCACCATTCTTCCGTTATCGAAGGAAAAAAAAAAAAAAAGAAAAAAAGAAAGAAACAGAGTGGGGCCCGTCTTTCCAACTTCGTATAGATATTCCAAGATTTATTTCCAGGAAGTGGAGGCACGGCTTTACGCGAATCGTAACAGCGATTCGAAAGTGTGCAACAAAAGGCGGAGGCGTGTAAACGAAAATGGAAGGAGGGGTGAGCTGGAGGAAGAGAAGGAAGAGATTGTCGAAGTTGGCCGCAGAAATCCATTACGAAGGGAGGGTGGAGAAGGGAGGGACGGCGAGAGAATGAGATTCATTAGGGGTGATAATAATTAAATGAAGCCGTCTGGCTCGGCTCTTTCGTTTGGGACGAGTCGAGGAGGAGTTTTCGGTGGATGGCCCCGATTTTCTTTCCCATCTTCTTCCAGCCAGCCAACTGGCCGGTGTTAAGAGCTTTCGTGGCCGGTCGAGCGTGACGCGCGTCGAACGGAAATTGAAGCACGAAATAAAGCTGCGAGCGTGTGTGTCACGAGAACGTACGAGAGAGAGAGAGAGAGAGCGAGATATTGAAAATGACGATAGTTTCTCCGTTTTCTTCTTTTAGGAGGGGAGGAGACGAAAGGTGGAATTTGTCGTAGATGCAACACTTTGCACGATGGAAAATATCCGTATCCTCGAAATCGAGATCCTCATTTAACATTTCTCTCTTTTAACAATAATCCAAAATTAGAATGAAAAGTTGAAGGAAAAAAAACAAAGAACAAAGAACACTATTGACAACGTTATTTCTCTCAAGTCAAAGGGGTAAAAGTGAAATTTATTATTTTGAATCAAATAAAATAAAATAAAATAAGAAACAATCATAAAAGTCGAAGTGATCGTCGCAAAGTATCCGGAACAAACACAAACCTGTCCCCCATTTAGCAGCAGCCGGAACGAGAGTTCTCAGTTCCCCCCGCCCTCTAAACCTACCCCAAACTAACGCGGCGCGAAGATTAACCGAAGGTGTCGAACTGGAAAAAAGGGAATCCTTTTGCTTAACCCGGCAAGGCGACGAGAGAGGGCGGGCCACTTTTTTTTTTCCAACCCCTAGACGACCGGCAGACAATATAAATGTCGAGAGGGGTGGAAAGAGAAGAGACGGTGGCGCGGCGTGGCGTGGCGAGGCGAGTGGTGGCTGGCTTCGAGGGTGGATATCTGCTAGCGAGTTAATTCCGCCCCCAGGGTGTACGTGTGTATGTGTCGAGGAGACGTGGACCCCGAAAGGAGGGAGGAGGGAAAAAAAGAGGTAAAAAGAGAAGGGGTGGGAGAGAGGGGGCGCGGAGACGAGCCGCACGGGCAAGATAACACATTTTGACGGTATAAAAATGAGTGTTTTTCCCTCACCCTATCTCCATGGAGATAGCGCACCTCTCGAGAGCGAAAGAGAGAAAGAGAGAGAGAGAGAAGTGGAAAGGAGAGAGAAATCACGGATTTTTGTCTCTCCTTTCGCTCTGTGCGAAGGCTCGACGGGACGAGGGTGTGTAGCCGGTTGAATCGGTCAAAGAGACTGCCAGATATCGGAGAATTCGCGTTTTGGAGCTGGTCCAAGGTATGACTCTCCTTGATCTCCTTCTTCCGTCCCCCTTTTCAGATTGGAGAAGGAGGAGGAGGAGGAGGAGGAGGATCATAGGCTCGAAGAGATTTAGAGAAAAGTGAAAGGGAAAAATGTTTAGCGTTACCCTCTTTTCTTTCCTTTCGTCGAATCGAATTTCTAAAAATTGTTACAAGATGAGAAAGATTTAAAAGATTTATCTTCGATCAAAGAATATAAGGAAGGAATATAAGAATATACGATCTCGAGAATCTGGAGGAAATTAGAATTCTTTTACCCGATCACGCGAGGGACCGTCGAAATCGAATTAAAGGTAAAAACCGATGCTCTTCCAAGGAAGGGCGACGAGTAGATGATATCGTCGGGACGAGATACCGATGCATCCACCCCTCAACCCTTCTATCCCCTGCGCGCTTCCTGCATTGTTCCCGCTATCGCAATAATAATACGTGGCGTCGGTCGCTGTGCAGCTTGTACAATGGACACCGGGAAGGGGACACTGCGTGTCGCCTCCACGCCGAGGTTGGTGGTGGTAACGAGAAAAAGGAAACCGAGGGAGGGGAGGGAAAAAAAGAGGGAAACGTAAAGAGAAATTTTATAGCGAATAGAAGAATTGAAAAAAGAATGGAAGGAAGGAAGGAAGGAAGGAAGGCGAAAAGTTATGCTTTCGTTTCGAAATTGCATTGGAAAATCTGGCGAAAAGTTAATTAAATCGAATCCATTTATACAGATAAATAAATAAATTTTGTTAATTAATCCGTATGTCTTAAATTATAATTAATCGTCGAGATTCGAGAAAATTTCAAAAAAACGGATACTACATATTTGACTGGTGTTTCGATCTTAACACTCGTTAAGATTGAAAAGTTATCGCGGTAACTTTCCAATGCTTTTTCCAAGTTTCCAACTCGAGGTTTCCACGTGGACTATCTGAATCCATCGATCGTAAACACGGTGGCGATTTGCATCGATGATCGCCGGCAGAGTTAACATTTCAAATACGAAATTATCTGCAATTCAACGCGGAGGAGTGGACGGCCTGGCCGCGGGAGAAACACACGAGGCGAGGAAACGTTTGCCCGACGTTAAAATCGTATGGAAATGTTGGAACGTTGGATCGAGCCGTTCTTAGAGCGGCTTGAAGTAGTCCAGGATACGTATTGACAGACGTGTGCACGAACGATGGAAACAAACGTAACGGGCTGTCTCTTCTTCTGACGAATCGATGCGCGCCACGATATAGATGTCTGGATATCGATTGCCAAGCGTACGAGCAGGGATATCTAGATCCTCCGATCCCTTCCTCCATCCACTAGTTTCTGTTCCATCTATTCGCGTTAAATATCCTTGCTTTTTCTCTTCGGAAGAAATAATTTTTTTTCCTTTTTTCTTTCCCTTTTTTTAATTAAATAGCGTTGAATGTCGTTGAATACTCGATTTTCCAATATATAAATACAGAAATGTTGATAATGACGATAAAATTAATTTGAGGATAACAATTTCGATAAGCTGAGAATTTCGACGATAAGGAATGTACGAAAAAGATAGATTTGAAATTAAGATTCTTCTTTAAATTGGAGGAATTTTAGAATAGAGAGAAAGAGTAGAGAATTACAAGATCAGTTAAAGACAGATAAGAGATTTAGATTAACTTGGTCTAAGGCAGAGATAGTGAACCGTGAAGAATTATCAACCGGATATGTTAATTTATATGCCGCGTTTGTACGTTTTTCTTTACACTTTTTCATCGCGTGCATTTACATTTCATTTATTATCGATTAACACGTTTCGATCAGAAGCCAAACCAATCAATTCTCCGATTTTAATTTCCCTAATTGACATCAAATTGTACCGATTCTTTAACGTTATTATCGATTTATCGATTTAACAAAAAGCTTTTAATTATAATTAAAAAAAAAAAAAAAAAATCAAACGAGAAATTGACTTTTCGAAAGATCGAGGAAGAACTCTTCATCCTTTCGGCAAAAAGGAGAATCAAAACGAATAAGAGATATAATTACTCTTCGAAACGTTAATTTTCAATGCGATCACTTATAATATAACCAGAATGACGTCCATCTCGTTTCAAACGTTTCCACGGATCAGACTTCTTAAGTATCGAAAGATAAAAATAAATAAGATCGACAGGTGATCATCGACAGATGAAAGAACAAACGGCACGATAATAATTATATTATGGTGATAATCGGATAATTATTTCCATTTCGATCGTTTTCACAGCAACGGGATACGCCGTTTACGAAAATAAACGAGATCAACGGCGTCGTCATCTTGCTCGCTTGCACTCCGATCTTAAACAGCAATTGAAAAGAGGAAGAGAAAAAAAAGAAGAAGAAGAAGAAGAAAGAAATGGAGAGAAAAAATGAGAGAAACGAGGATCGAAGGAAGAAGGAGGGAGGGAGGGAGGGAGGGAGGGAGAGGCATTGAATATTCGCTTGAAACTCGTTACAACTTCCTCCGATTTCTAAGAACCGACCTCATGACGACCGCGTGTAACTCTCGCCGAGAGATTAGCCCCCCTCCCCCCACCCGTGTTAACCATAAAGGCTTCATTTTACTATCGGAACATTCCCAGAATTCTCGGTAGCCAGATCTGCTCCGCGATACAGGCCCAGGGCCTGTGGGATTAATGCTCGCCATCGAACACGAGGAAACCGTGAAAAAGCCCTCCTCGACGAACGGTTTCCGGCCCGAGGAACAAAAAGGGAAGAAAAAGAAGAGGAAGGAAAAATGAGGCGAGATGAGACGGATGACTCGAAAGAAACACGGAGGATCGATATCGAAATGCGTTACACCCATTCACGCATCCCGTTGAACGATGTTTGAACTGAATTGCGTATTCGTATTTTTATGATGATGGAACGCCAATAAGAAGAAACGACGTCGTCGTAAGATGAAAACCAATATGCCGCCGGTTGTAAAAGCCTCTATCACACCGACTCTCTCTTCCTCTTCTTCTTCTTCTTCCTCTTCCTCCTCCTCCTCCTCCTCCTCCTCTTCCGTCCATCTCTCTTGTCCCGTTAGGAGGATGAAGACGTCGGCGTGCGCCAGGTGTTCCTCCACCACGGCTTACGTCGGCTACGTTTACAGAGTCGTACTCTTTAACTATGCGATGTCTACTATGTAAAATCTTGCGTGCCCCTCCTCGTCGTGTATCTCGCCCCGATCGGCTCGTCGCCTTTTCGTTCGATCGCCGATATCGATCTGGTTCTGGGCCACGAGTTATGGCAAGTTTCGAATCGGTTGTTCTCCCTATCAACGGGGAGAGATAGAGGCTCGTGGAGAGGGGATCTCGAGAGATCTCGAGACGAGGGGAAGAGTTAGAATTGAACGGAAAGAAAGGAGAAGTTTGAAGCGGTTTGAGCGATTTATGTATGGAATTATATTATATATCTGGAGAATAGCGAGAAGAAGATTAAAATTTGAAAATTTTGTAGGGAGGGGAGGAGGATATCTGATTAATATATCGATCATTGTTGGATCCTTTCGAGTATATTAGAACGAAGTGTTTTGTAAATATACTCGTTTGTACAGCGCGTACTCGTTTCATTCGACGATCGAGATCGATATCTGGATAAAGACAGGCGCGGTGAGGCTGCTCGATTCTATAATCGTGGCTGCCCAGCGTGATGTTCCGGTCATCGTTAACTCCCGCTGCGTGAATTTGCTCCGATTTTCAATTTGAATATTCCCGGACATTTTAATAAACGTTATGGAGAAAAATCGAGAATAGAATTTCAATTTCTAATTTCTTGAAATAAAATTAAATTAAATATTCCATCTTAGCTTCGATCTCTACAAATATATATATATAATAATAATTTGACAAAATTAATTTTTCCTAATATAAGCGAGAATCCATATATACGAGAGAGGTTTTAAAGAAGCGAAGACGAATTACTATCGGACAATCGATCATTCTCCATTTATAAAATATTCTTTCTCTCAAACATTTGAACGAATTTTGAATAACAAAAATTCTCTTCGAAGGCTACTTTTTCTTTTTTTCTTTCCCTCCAAAAAAAAAAAAATAGCAATTTCGATCGAACGAAACTGTTACGTACCATCATCGATGAAGACGTAAGGATGGGGCGTGAGATTTTCGTGCGACGGCCCTGGTCTCGGTTGGCGGCCCTGCTGGGTGGGTACGTGAGATAGAATCAGTAGCTGGAGCTAGTTAGATGATAGCATCGCCGAGCCGCGAACCGAGGCTACGCGAGGGTAGCGGGGATGCGAGCGAGATAGATAGAGAGAGTGTGGAGTGGGGGCGAGGGAGAGGGAGAACGGAGAGCGCGATCGCTGATAAGAGCCACCGCGCAGCCGATAACGCTCCCTTATCTCCATCCAGTGGCGCCGCAACTCTCAAGGCTTTCCAGCCTCGACACCACTCGTATATATTCCTCTCCCCTGCCTCTCTTTCTCTCTCTCTCTCCCTTTCTCCGGCCTCGTGCGTCTCGTTTTCGCCGAATGTTCCGCGATCTTTTTACCCCTTCCACCACCCCTTCCGCCTTCTACACCACCCCTATTGCATCGTTCCATTTCCTTTCGGGACCCCTCTGTTCTCCAACCAACTTTGTTTCCCTCCAACTCTTGTTTCCCTCTTTCGCGATAATAATGGAAATGATTTGAATTTTTCAATCATGGGTGAGAGAGAAAACCCGGGAATTTGGAAAGAAGAGACGGACGAATTAATCGAAAATGGAATAATTAATAGTTTCGAGTAAAATTTCACCAAATTGAAACCGGTCACCTTTATTCCCATGGTTACGAGATGCGAGAAAGTGGATGGAATGTTCGAATCCGAGAATTCCAAGTGAAGCAGAACCCAAAATTTTGAATTATTAATACGGATGAAAGGATTTAACGGTCTAATACTTTCTTGATTGATCGAATCGGGCGGGCACGACGCGAGGAAACGTATCCAGTTAGCTGAACGCTTTACGACCGGCACCCCGATTACAATAAAGATAAACACGTTTTAATCAGCACCGATGGAACGCCGGTCGAGAGGCAAGTGCGTCGTCTCTCGATCGAAAATATACTCTCTGATCGGACTCTGTATCGAGAATCCATCCTTTCTTCTCTTTCCTTTCTTTTTTTTTTTTTCTCTTCTTTCCATTTTTTTTTCTTTTTTTCATTTTTATCTGCGTCGAAAGATCACGAACGTTTCCTTATCTTCTCGCATGCACGGACCACCTCTCTCTCTCTCTCTCTCTCTCTCTCTCTCTCTCTCTGTGTGTGTGTGAATATCCGAGTCGATGCGGCCGCGGCCGTTGTACGCGCGGTTATTTCAACCAGGCTTGTTTGTTCAACGGTTGTAACGCCGCCTTTATTTGCCCTCCATTTTCCTCCTGCCTTCGGGCGCCACTCTCTAAATTACACTTCATTCTCGCGTTGCAAATTGTTACCGGCGTGAAAAAAAGGCCCGCCTTCGATCGATCCTCTCCTCCGCCTTCGTTCGAGAGCCATGGGAAACGATCGGTTGTGTAAAATGGATTATCGAAAAAACGAGTGGAGAAGAGGGGAGGAGGAGGAGGAAGGGGAATGGGACGCGGGATGGGAAGGCATGTCGCGAAACAAATGGTTTGGATGGTTAGAAAATTTTCTCGTCTTATTCGAGTCGAGGAATAATATATCGTGAATTATATTCATACGTAAGTTCAAGTTGGAGTGGACACGCCGCCCGTGTCTCGCGGATGGAGCGTAATAGAGAAACGCGGCGATTAATTGCGGCCGACTGGACAGACCAGTTAAAGATAGAGCCGATAAGTAAATCAGTTTGAATAAGAAAAGACACGGCAACGGTTCAGCGACTCGGTAAGTTCCCCGTCGAGACATAATAAGAGACATAATATTCCTTCAAATCCTCACCTTTTCCATTTAATAAGCGGATACGTTTCAATTAACTATATAATAAAATAGCTTCAGTTCCAATTTATCAATCGTGTCGTAGAAAAGCTACGATTTCATTAATTTCGCTAATTTCACTTTTTTAAATATATATATATATATTTTAACACGTCGATCGATCGGTTAACGATTCTTTTTTTTTTTTTTTTTTTTTTTTTTTTAGAGAATAAAATCGCGTCCTTTCCAAGCTTTCCAAAATTCCGAACGATGAAAAAAATATCTTCTCGATCGATCCTCCCCGTTCATCCCGTTCCCCCTTTCGACTTTCGTCGACGACGACCAAATCCTCCCTCCCGATCGAACAGAGAATTCCCCGTGTATCGCTACATCTTCGATTATATCCTAGTTATCAGGATCCTAGGATCTGAGGTACGATCGATAACGAAGCTTCCAACATTTTTATCCGTCAATGGTATCTGGCTCTGGCTCGACATGATAGCGATGGAGAAAGGGGTTGCGCGGGAAGAACGCACAGGGGGGGTGGATAAGGGGAGGAGGGCCATTCGAGAAATTGCGATCGTCTCTCTGGAGTGAAGTGAACGTTAGCACCGGGTCGTCGAGGACTCGGTCGGAGAAAGAGAAAGAGAGAGAGAGAGAGAAAGAGGGGGAGGGTGGGGTTGGTTGGAAGCGTTATCACAAGGATATCGAAGTGTGTATAAACTAGGACATAGTCAGCGTACAGATAGGTGGTGGGAGGCGAGGAAAGGGGGAGGAAGAAGTGGGAGGTTGGGAGGTGGAGAAGAGATTCCCTGAACGATACCGGTATAGGATGCCAGATTCCCGAGGGAGATTAGATCCCAGCCGTGGATAGAGGCTACCTCGACTGCGTACAACTCACCCACTCTCTCTCCCTCTCTCTCTCTCTCTCTCGTTCTTCCATTCTCTATCCCCGTTTTTTTCTCTCTGTCTACCTCTTTCTACTGTAGTGTGTGCACTGCTATGTCCCTCTCTCTCTCTCTCTCTCTCTCTCTCTGCAATCTCTCCTCACTCTCTCCCTCTCAAATGGTTTATTCTAGCTACTTCTCTTTCGATCCTCTCACACTCTCTCTCCCTCTCTCTTCGTCCCTTTTATCATTCAGTCCGTGCCTTTCTCTGTCCACCCCTCTTCCTCTTCCTCCTCCTCCTCCTCCTCCTCCTCTCTTTCTCTCTCGCCGCAACAAATTGCCGAACGTCTCGCGAGCCGCGTCATTGTTCCCTCTTCTTTTGAAGGCTGAAGAAGATAAATAGATAGATAGAATTATTGTGCGCTCGGGCTTCAGCTTAGCTTCTCGTCCCCGGCAGCCACGTAAATGAAGAGAAGCGGGCAGAAACGAGAAAGAGAGAGAGAGAGAGAGATACGCGAGATGCCTCGCTTTCATTTCACGCGTTTAGGCGAGAGAGCAACCGTCACCACCCTGGTTATTGAGAACTTTCCTATCCTCGTTCAACTCGACGCTTCGTATCGAGGTTCGCGGGATGGTTCACGGGGGAGGATATCGAGCAGAGAGTTCCTCGTTCACAGGAATAATTACGATGGTTGAGAGGCAAAATGATTCGATATCGCGACACTGGAGGATTATTTTTAGGGGCGGGGAGGAGACGGAGAGAAAGAAAGAAAAAAAAAAAAAAAAGAAAAAAAGGAACGAGTTTAGACAATGACTCGACGCTATCTGTTGATCGACTGGTGGTTCTTCTTTGGTAAATAGTGGAAGATAACAGGCGGACAATACCGTCTAGGCGAACGTAAAGATAAACGGTGAGTCAACCGGTCGCGAGATAAAAGTCGGTGCCTGGTACCAACCGCATACTTGGACGTTTTTGGCGAAAATTCGGACGCGGCCGAATATTTCGTGTAATAATCCGATATAAGGGATTGGAGATTCTTCTTCCAGGCAATGTATTATTTCTATCCTCCTTCATTCCTCGTTTTTTAAATAAAATTGCGTTGATTCAAGAATCGAAATGTTTAAATTGAATCGAAAGATTTGTAATTGAATTTTCATTTGGAGAGAAGAATTTGCCAAGATCTATCCATGTAATCTATCTAGTGTAATATTCACATACGCGATAGAAGAATTCTCATATCGATAAACTTACGTTATATACGGTAGGAAGAAAATTCAGTTTGCTTTTGAATTTTTTTTTTTCTTTTCTCTATCGAAGAATTCTTCAATGAATTTGAAAAATCGGATATCGGATAGATATCTAATAGATAGAAGAATAAAATGGGAAAGATATCGTTCGAAATTTCTCGAAGCGCCTCGTCATCGAGGTGTATCAATGAGCGTGCAATTGAAAAAGATGTACGGCAACGAGGCCCGTTATCTAGCCTCGATATCGGTCAGGCATTTACTCCCCCTCCCCTCCCCTCGCCACGTTGAACAACTGGCAAACGGAAGAGGAGGAAGGGAGAGGGGGCCGGTGAGAGCGTGTTGTTAACGAGACGAAATGAAATAGATTAAGGTCTAGTAGCGATCGTGGTGGCGGATAGCGTTTGGTAAAAACGTGGCCGGCCACGAGAACGTCGAAAGAACGAACGAAAAAGGAAGGACGGTGTGTGTGCACGGTGTGTTTCTCCACGTTCACGCATGGCGTAACCGAGCGCGATGACAAAAGCGGCCATCGACGCTTCTTCTATATGGCACGAGAAAAGAAGAGAAAAGGAAAAAAAAAAAAAAAAAAAAAAAAAAAAAAANAAAAAAAAAAAAAAAAACAATCAATCTTTCTCTCTAAAAAGTCTATTTAAACGACAATTATAAGTAGAAATAGAAATTCATTATAATTATGATAATAATATATATAAAGATATTTTGTAATTTCATGGTTTGTTATTTCATTATCGAACGAGACGAGATTATTTAATTATAACGTATCATAATTGTTGATAGTTACATAAAATATTCGATCCAAAGAAATTAGCTGACTACCGAATACAGTTAGCAATAACATTTCTAATTCACGTATCAAATAATTGCAAGGATTGTTAATCTACATTTCTCCAATGTGAAGCGTACAAATTAAAGAGGTTTCTTTAAAGAAATTGACCATAAAGATAAAACAGTCAATCGAGTAAATTGTTCTCGATTCATTGCAAGTTGTTGCAATTCGAATACAATTTTTGCAATTCGTTGAATGAATTCTATTCAATTAGAATCGAAAGGGAAGAAGCGTACGTACGCGTATTTTCTTCTTCTTCTTTTTTTTTTCTTTTTTCTTTTTCTTTTTTTTTTTTTTTTTTTTTTTACGGGACACGGAGTATGCACGGTACGGTGCGCGCAGAAACGCGCGAGTGTAATACACGCGAGAGCAGGAAGAGGAAAAAAGAGGAGCGGACGGAGCACACGCGTGTCCCTCGTGAACCCACGCACACGCACACGAGGCACGCAGCCCCGTATACGCGATCGAAACGGCGAGATAATCGCGGCACGTACTTTGCCTATCGCGTATGTATATACGATTTTACGGATAACACACCGCTCGCGTTCTGCCGATCGCCAGCCGAAAGATGCCGATGCCTAACAAAGAACTTTTCAATAAATTCGTGGAAATCCATGGCTATTGAGACCGTAAATCGACTCGATTCTTATCCTTCTTATTTCTCTTTATCGTTCGAAGGATTCGAAACGCGAATAATTTTGCTTATCGCGTTTAAGAAATCGTGGAACGCTTAGGTAATGGGAATAATTTTCGATCGAACATCATTCACGCGTACTCGACTGACAATGTGACATCATCCTTCACGATGTGAAATTTGAAATAGCCCAATTTTATATTTTTATATTCTTATGTCACCCTATATATCCTATCACATACAATAATAACACTTGACAATTATTCTAATTTAAATTCCAACGTACAACGTTTGCATTGAACGGTTTTAACGGTCCACAAATCGAAAACGGTTCGAAAGAAAGAAGATCAGAAGAAAAAAAAAAGGAAAGGAAAAAGAAAGTATCAAAAAACGATCATCGTTTGACCACACCACAGTCCCGCCATGTCCCATCGGGAATAGCGAGCTTTATAATCCTTTCAACGAGCAGAAACAAAAAAGGGAAAAACAGAGAGAGAGAGAGAGAGAGAGAGAGCATCGACCGAAAAGCTCGAAGAGCGTGTAGATCGTGGAGCGATATCTGGACGAGAGGCAGAACGTGCGAGCAAATCGACCGGTCGATTTTCGGAATCTCTGGCTGAGAAAAAGAGAGAGAGAGAGAGAGAGTCCATGGAGGCACGGCGAGAGAAGAGGAGGAGGAGGAAAAAGAATTGAGCACCCGATGTAGGACACACACCGAACGTGTCACCGCGCGAGGCCTGACACAATGAGAATGACGAGGATACGGCGGACCGTACGGTGACTTTATCTGACGCACTGACGCATCGTGACGAGCCATCCGCCGTGCTCGATACCATGAGTCACGTGGATAGAAGGGAGATGAACGTACCACGTGTGACGAGGACGGGGATCTTTATAAGAGAGACCCGTAGAAACGGGTGGGAGAGAATGAGTGTGTGTGTGTGAGAGAGAGAAAGAGAGAGAGGGAGGGAGGGAGGAGAGCTAGGGAGAGATCGTTATCGACGCTTTCCTGTGTCCTGCCACGTTCTCAGAAGAGCATTCGAGCTGTATGAGGAAACGCCGTCCATGAATTATTCATAGCCGTCGTCAAACGACTGCTAGCGCATCGCTTTATACCTGCGCGCACTCTGGCTTCTTTGCCCCGACGAGGCTGGCCCCACGCGAACTCCAGGAAATCGTCGGATAACGACGATGTTGATGAATCGGAGGCTGATGATCGGGGAGGGTTTGTTAAGCGAGGACGGAGTTGGATTTGGTGGCAAATTCGTAATTCGTGAGGGTTTGAGATTGGGAAGATGAAGGTGATAGGTAAAATTGGTGAAAGATGCGAGTCTTGGTGATGGATAGAGTGAAAGTTAACTTATTGGAGAATTGAAGAATATTAAATTCTATCGTGATCTTTTCAGGAAAAACTCAACTACTAGAGACTATATCTACTTTATCCTAATCGTTATATCACCCATTATATCTAAAAAGTTATATCACCCAGATATAAGATAAAAGAAAAATAGAGAATCTTTGCAATATTCTTACAGCTCAAGTTTGAAAGAGCGATTCCGGTTCTAGAGATACACTTCCAGGGCCACGCTTTCGACCGTGTCAGAGGGCAAGTAAGAAGAAGGAGAGGAAGAGAGAAAGAGAGGGGACGTCAGTTATCTGGTGCACGTCAAAACGGCGCAAAGTTGTGCCGGTCGGGAGAGGCATATCTCGGTCGCAGCAGGTTGTACGCTGAGACTTGGTGGCACAGATACCGGCACCTCAATGTCAGAAAGATAGCAGTCTGAGAGACTCCGCGAGACTCGTCACGACGTGCCACGGGAATGACTACTGCGCGCCTGCCTCGCCTTCCACTATGTACACGCCGCTGCACCTCCGCCTGTGTCCGTTCTCCTCGTATGGACATTTGTTGGGTCATCTCGGTAACCTCGATCCCGCCCATCGACACCTTGGGACCTCGCTCATTTTCTACTGTGTACCACTCGTTTTCTCTTATTTCTTTTTTCTTTTATTTTTATCTTGTTGTATATATATATATATATATATATATATATATATATAAGATATCTTATACAAATAATTATAGACTGGAATATTCTATAAAAAGAAGTTATGAATTTATGAATCATAAAATATAAGAGAACAGAAAATAAAAAAGAAATATTGAGAAGTAAAATAAATGAATGAGTTGAATAATGTACCTATTATAATGCTGAAATATTTTTCCAAAAAGCGTGGACACAACTTTGAAGAACTGGATACAATAAATGTTGAATCGAGTAAATTAATTGCAAGCGGAGTCTTGAAATTTTGGAATATTTTTTCCAAAAGTTTGAAATTATCAATTTTGATAATTATGTAATAACAAATATTCTTCTCTCGTCTTTTGATGATTAGCATAATGAGTTTTTTCTTCTGGATAATCGTGATTGGATAGCGATACACAAAATGGAACACTGGACGAACTGTTCCAGGCTCGTTAAATTTTTAAAGGAATACAAAAATTCACGACGAAGACAAAACGCATCTTTGTACTTTCGAACGGGAGAGATAATGATTAACAGAGGCGAGACAGTTTTAATCAGACGCCAGCTTGATCGCTCGGAGATTAAACTATTTACGAGGCGACCTTTGTACGTTTGCGTGCGTCACTGCAATCGCGGAACATCCTCCGACTTGTCGTATCGCTTTTGGTGTAGGAAGATTCTCTTCTA
Source organism: Apis laboriosa (assembly GCF_014066325.1). NCBI lineage: Eukaryota > Metazoa > Arthropoda > Insecta > Hymenoptera > Apidae > Apis > Apis laboriosa. The sequence continues at coordinate 4,078,489 of NW_025223857.1, forward strand.
GATTATCCTTAAACTTCGAAATTCCTTTTAACTGTTTCCAATCGCTAAAACGATATATAAACAATATATTAAACTGCGACATTGAATTTTAAAAACAATAACGAAACGAAAAAATATAAATAAATTTAATAAAATAAAAATTAAGAATGGACTGATATAAATATCACGATAAAATTATTTTTCTCAGATCAGTGAATGATTCGTTTCAACGATATATCAGAGATCGCATTTAATTATATTTGATCACATTTAATTATATTCCATATATAAAAATTTACATCAAATAAGAGATCCTTGTATCTTTTTCATCGTAATATTTATATCATCTAAAATCTTCGACTTTTAATTTCAATTTTTTCATAATACATATAATTATAACCTTAAAATGCGAGTAATAAGATTCAAAATTTTCCTAACCTCGAAAATAAAAAGTTGAATAATATAAATAAAAAAAAATATCATCTGAAATGAAAAAGTACCTGAATATTAATATTGTATTTTTCAAACTTTTATCTATTTAATCATTAATATCTTCTAAACGTCCAAACAACGATATTCAGTTAAAAGAGCAACATGGCATTACGGACAGATGTTCGCTAGGTAGCGGCGGTACCAGACGAAGAGTAGAAGACGATTAAGCGAAAAGTGGTCCAGACGAGTCCATAGATATTCTGATATAACTCGGCATGGAATTCGGAGGCCGGAGAAGAAGAAAGGCCGACGAGAGGAGCAGAGGCCGGCTACGAGACGAACGAGTGTCAAAACAGTTGGACTCGAGGCTCGTGTTCAGAGAGAGCCACACGATGACTTGGTAAATCTGTCGACAGACCAGTTCGATCGTAAACAAGTTTCTTTGTCTATGTAATGATTGAATAAAATTTCTTGCTACCTAAAACACATCGATCGATGTCCCTCTCCACTGTTTTACTATCTTTTAAAATGGAAGTTTGATAAAATGTTGAACGATAATTTTGCGATAGTGACATTCGACGATAGATTATTTAGCCGATTTATACGATAGGACGAAAAACCAAAACGGTGTTACATATTTTATTCGAAATAAAAAATTCAACTTCGGTTTACTCGGCTCGTTACTCAATTTCATAAAAATATATTTGAATCAGAACCGATGACACGCAAGCACCGATGCGATCCGATATCAAAGCTGAACTGCAAACGGTGGAATAATATGATGCCCACGAATTATTGCTGAACGATCCGAAAAAACACATCGCGATACGCATATGATGCGTTTTATCGCAATCGTGATGAAGAGTTTGTACATTCGTAAAACCAACTGCGTTATAGATAATACAAATCCTGTAAAATTTTGTCGATTTCACATAAAAGTATAAATTATTGCATTTCTGAAAAGATACTCACGATAAATCCATACAATTAAGAATCTTGGAATCTTCAAATGAAAAAAACTTCGTTGAAATATACGTAGTTTGATACAAATGAAGTCTACGTTAAAATATTCAACATTATGTAATAACGGCATCTAATAGTTGTGTAGTCACTAGTTTGCATAGAACGATTGTCCAACTTCGTTTATTGTAATATAACAAAAGATATATTTTTCTTTGTACTAAAGTAACAGAGAAAAAACGTAATAGAAATATATGACAGATTGTAGAAAGAATTACATTTGTAAAAAATTCAAATACTAAATCTTTGAATA
>NW_025223857.1:4085172-4094192 GCF_014066325.1 Apis laboriosa
AATTTTGCGACATTTATCTCACGTCGTTCTGGATTGATTTACGACCCTCAACGATCGAACCTACTAAAAATCGATCATGATATCAAAGCAGCCGCGTTTACACCGTCTCACCGAGACGAATTTTGCATAACGATATTATTTAGAGCAGCGTAGAGCGGCATAAATGAGATCGATAGGATCGGAGGATCGTCTTTCCTCGGTCTTTCATTCCATGTTTTCGCTCTCGATCGAACGAACGATGGCGCGTACCGGTGTCTAGATGTTATTTGGCCGCGTAAATGGCCGAGTTGCGCCACACCAAGGGCGCCCCGTTTCCTCGTTATTATTAATATTTCACAATTATCGCGAGATGCCGTTTCGCGATCGGCCGACACGATAAAAGCGTCCCGACTCTGAAACGCTGCCGGGAGGGATCGAGAATTCGAGGAGCGACGAAGAGAGAGATAGAGAAGAAGGAGGAGGAGGAGGAGGTAGCGGTGGGTGAAGGAGGGTCGTGGAAGCGAGATGGAATCGGTTCACCCGAGATAGAGGTGGTAAACCGTAAGGAGAGACAGATACGAATGGAAAGAAAAGAATAAAAAATGGAATGAGGAGAGGGACGATAGTTGGTCGAGGGTAATGAAACATTGCGAGAATGGAGGGACGAAGGCATTAAGAGAGATACTCGTTAACGATAGCCGCGATATCGCATGAAAAATCGTGCAATCGTTAGCGGCGATCCCGCGATCTAAGACGAGCGGCCATGTCAGAACGTATTCGTCAGATGTGGAGAATTCTAACATGTCGAAACAACGAGGATTAATCGCGATGTGTGTGTACGTGCAACATTATCGGGTTTAATTGACTAGTCAGCGATTATTGAAGTATCGTTGGATTTATATCGTTTATATATAAGAACGCTGAAGTTACATAATTTCATATCTATTTTTGAATATAACGGAAGAAAAATTATATATATATTCAATGTTAATAAAATTTATATTAAAAATATTTGAAAATTCGTATGATCGAATTTTAATCTTATAGAAAATTAACAATTATTGGAAACAGATATAAAAATATTTGAGATAATCTCCTCTCTTTCATGGAAATAATTTTTTATCTTAAAACAATCTATAAATGAATTATGAATTATTAGGATTATGTTCGAAGAATGTGTTGAATTTTACAAAAAAAAAAAAAAATAATAAATCTAATCTATTAATAAATTAATAAATTAATCGTTGAGATAAGTATCGTGTAGAAATTATTTTGACTACATTACTTTGAAAAAATAATATTTCTTTCGTATATATCAACATTAACATTTCAACAAGCTTGCATCATTGCTTGGTTGAATTATCAGATTTGAAGCAAGAATAAATGAAGAGATCGATCAAACAAGATCGCGTCAAACGTCAACCCAAGATACGACGGAGTAATTAACGACAAATTAAAAGCGTTAAAAAAAAAGCCGTATCGAGAGAGAAAGGGACAAGCGATTAAGCGTGTTCCGTTGTAATTTATAGAAGTACCGACCGATCGAAAATCTCGTTGATAGAAAACGTAAGATGAGGATGCGGTAATTACCGGTCGCGGATCGATAACGATCGTTCGATTCGAGATCGCGTGTTACCACAAGATTTCCAACTCTAATCGAAAGAAACTCGGACGCATTGCACAACGTTTACTTCGAATGTTGTTATAACCTTTTTTTCTTTTTTTTTTTTCCTTATCCGACAAATTTTCCACGAACTTGATCTTTGATTAGATGAGAATCGAATTAACTTAATCTTTATGTAGGAAGATAGAACAAAAAGAAAATTTATGATAATTTTATTCTATTGATTCTATTCATTTTCAAATATTTATTTTTTTATATCGAGAACATACATTGAAAACTAATTATAACTAAAAAAAAAAAAAAAAAAATGGATTGAAAAAATAGTTTATTTTTCTGTATCGAGAATATATATTGAAACTAATTATAATTTTAAAAAAGTTTGAAAAATAGCTACTAATGAGTTACGAACAGCAAAGATAGAAACAATGTATACATCATCAGTCAGACATATCGTATGTAGAATCATTTTGAATTTTTCCATCCGATTTTCCTCATAATTTACGCGATTACGTAGATCAGATCGATATCGATACGAGAAAAACGCAATTCAACGTAGTTATTTTAATAGTGCTTTTATATCGTGGAAAATACACAATTGGTATATCTATAAGATACAAAGTGTCAAAGGTTAGATTAATAAATTCTCGAATTATTTGTCGCAATATTTGAATAATAAAAATTAATTAGAATTTTAAACTTTTAAAAAACAAGATTTAATATTTGAAATAAATATTTTAATTTAAGCAATTATAAATAATGACTCAGAATTTAGAGGTTAGATTGACATGTATTTATAATCAAAGAAAAATATTTATAAACGATATGTACATAGATAAAGATGAAGAATAAATTAAAAATGAATTAAACTACGTATAAATTATAAATGCTATTCTATTATTAACTTAACAGTTAAGAAGTCTTAACCTAACCTAACAACGTCATCAAAGTAACCGATACAAATTGTTCGTAACTCATTGCACGACTGCGAACATCATTGATACCAGATTTAATTTATTTTCGAAATATTTGTACACAATATTAAGAAATACATACCATACTTTTTTCTTTCCTGTTTGTTTCTTCTTCTTTCTAGTTAAATTAAGATTTAACGAGACAGTAATTGGAGGCGAAGAAGCACTCACTAACGAAAGATGCGCAGCTATTATCGATGCTACAACGTAATTACCAACCCGATTGAATGGTTATCGAAACGACTGACACAATCGATTAATTATCCGTGGAACGATTGCTTTGATCCCGCCACGAAAAGTATTCGATCGTATTTTGTTTCCGGTCGTCGGACGATAGAGCGGCTGGAGCAACGATACCATCGATAGAAGATATATCGCGGACGCGACTGCCACGTCAATCGAGATTCGAAAGATAGCGGTCGTTCGATATCTCGTCGAACGACCGATATTAATCGACATAAAATTAACTGGTACAATTAAAAACAGAACACGTGATAGTAAGCGTACCTACGCATACTGAAATTAACAGAAAACGACAAGTTTACAAAAATCATAGGCGAAAAAAAGGTTATGTTTTTTCGATATTATAAATAATTATAAAAATTTAAATATAAGAAAATTGGTTTCCCCCACTTGTTCGACAATTATTATCGTATCATCTTTCCGAGAAATCTAGTTACAAAAATTTTTTTGTCAAGTTCAATACAAACATTTTGCACTTAACCTAAAAATATAACCGAAATATAACCGACTTGAATACCATGAATACCGTTAATACGATGAAAAAAAAACGATATAAAATATGAATCCAAATAAAAAATAAATACGTTAAAAGATTCACTCACGTTTTTTTCTTCACATTGAACCACAGTTTACGATACATCTTTATGCCACTATCAAAGAATACAATCCATCAAGGAAGCACCGTTGAATTCAATCTCTCGTAAAGTCCTATAATATCAACAGAGGGAAGAAGCGTATTTCACCGAAGAAAGCAAGAAGACAAGATAGATAAAGAAGGATGAGAAGCGAAGGCAGCCGGACTTGCCTGGGAACAAGAAAAATTCTTGGTGGATCGATTCGATCCGCTATCGAGGGAAGACAGAGCGTGCGCCAACAGATAATAATAACAATCATATTCCAAAAATCCGGGCAGCAAACAATCGGACCGGTTATCGGGAACGGACGCGTCTCGATCTCGCCGTTCTGTCGGCCCTTCTCTCTCTTCCTCTCTCCGCCGCGTTTCCCGGCATCATCGTCGTGGATCGAAGGCTCGGGACGGGGCCTACGATCGGGTAGCCCAGGCCAGCCAACACAACGCGCAGAGAGGGCCCTGGAACAGTAACGCTTCAGGCTGTGTGCGTTGCGATCCCGTATCTCTCGTTACACTTATGCAACCCGAGATTTATTGCCGATGATTATGCGCGGATGGAAGTACGCGGCGGAGGAGGTGGGGTCTCGCCCTCGGGTGCTCGCTCGGTTCGAGATATCGAACGGTCGCTATCGATTGACGTGGCCACGCCGTCCTCGATATATCCTCTATCGATGGTAATACAGTTCTCTCTCGTCCAATCTCTCCCTCCCTCTCTCTCTCTCTCTCTGTCTCTCTCTCTCTTACTCTCGTGGCTCGAGCTCCTGGACCCTCTATCTCACCACGCGCGGGAGACAGCAATGGAATATGATTTCATATCCATTTCTCTAGCCTCGACACGTTAATCAGATCTATTGGTCACGAGGACGTTCGGTTTCTCGAAGTTTTATTTAATTTTCCGTGGACGATCGTGACCAGGTCCGGTGATCTCGTTTAATGGGAGCACCGTTGGTTGTATAATCGGTCGTTTCTTCAGACCGAGAAACCGATTCTTGGAATATTACGTACGGAATCGATATTGGTTCGTTGATATTTCGATTTCTCGCCGTTTGTTCTATAATTAATTCGTCGTACCGTGTGTACCGGTCACATTGTGGATCCCTCGCGATCACGATGAAAGATTCATTCGCATCGAAAATCGCCGCGTCGATCGCACGGGGCGACCGCGGTGCAATTAGGAAAACACGGCGTGGAGGAGCGGGAGACCAGGATACGCACCGTTAACGGGAACATGAATAGAAACAATCGAGGCACGGTACAATGGGAGCGACAACGGACCCGCCACTTAGAGAAGAGCGAACTGCGCTTGCATTTCAACCCGGCCCCGCTTCCTCCTATCTACGAGATCGGACATATTGTGAAGCGCGCAACCGGCGTAGATACGCGGAAACCGCCGATATCTCTAAGTATGTTATTATTACGTAATGCTGAATAACAATGCGAAACAAGGCGATATCTCCTCCTGTAAAGCAGCGATAACGCGCCGCTGAGCTTTCCATATGGTTTGTGAGAAAGCAAATATCTTCCAACGGGCTATCCCTGTTTCCCTTCCCTCGTTTACGGATTTAAGCCTGGATTTCCTTGTTTTTGCGATAATTACGCGCTCTGTCGGTTATGTTTGGAATATATTATCGTATTTTATCGTATACATTAAAATCGTTTTATTACAGCGTTACGAAAGAGAAAGAGAGAGAGAGAGAGAGAGAGAGAGAGAGAGAAAGAGAAAGAGAGAGAGAAAGACTTGTATTTTTTTTGTGACATAGATTTCCAAAGCTTGATCCTTCACGAATATACAAATATTTTTCTAATTTCAATAAATAGGATAAGAATTGTATTCAATTTTATTGGCCAATTTTTTCGAATTCTTCGCGCTAATTTTTAAATTTTAATCGAATTAAATGAAGGGGTGGATGCGGCTTAAGATGGAAACCTCCGTTGAAAGCGTGGTCCAGATTAGGCAAGAGGAAAATCGAATGGAAAACGCAGCAACGATCGTTCCGGGTGTATCAGTGATCGACGTCGTACGCCACGGATGGTTTATGCGTATCGAATCGACCGATATCAGCGGCCGTATAAAGTTTATCGCGAGGCTAACGACAAATCGTAATCTGTATACCGGCTTGGTTCGCGACAGAAGAGAAAACGTCGCGTCGAGGAAAGTTTCCGCTCGTACGCGGCGCGCGTGTAGAATGCACGTAGGTCGAGGCGATAAAGTAAGTCGAACGCGTGCAGCAGCGCGCGCTCGATACAAAAGCGTGTGTGCACACCTCTCGAGGAGCTCTATCTACGTTGAAAACGTAGCCCAACGAACGGTGAAAAATCAGCGTGGAAGCTGCGATACGGTCGAACGATAAATAACCGTGGATAAAATATGACGAAATGTATATATTTCCAACGAAAGCACGAGGCTTGTTAAAAATATTATATATATATATGTAAAATATCGATAACGGGTCCGTCGATTTCTTAAATTAACGAGACACTAATTACCCAGCAGGAAGATAATCGATAAGAACGGCAACCGACTCGTCTTGCGTTTTATCACCGGCCACGAATATTTCACGATCCCGAGATTTGAATTATCCGGCAGCGGTCGAGGGAAAGTTGCGGTTCTTTTAATCCGTCTTATTAACCGGATTAGATAAACCTGCCGAGGCAAACACTTTCGTGGCGATTGATACGCAATCGCGGCGCTAGGAGGAAGTCGCGGAGCGATAACGATCTGAAAAATTATTAATCCGCAACCGTTGGATTCGCTTCCGTTAAATGAAAATGTTCAAGCTGGTTTCGATCGAATCGGCCAATTTCGAGAACTCGAGTTTTTTTTTTTCGACCCGAATCGAACCGGAGAGGAAAGAAAGAGAGAGAAATATCTCGTTGATTTTATAACATTCTTCGAGGAGAATTCTGTGATTCGAGCTCGAAGGAAGAAGAATAAAAAAATTTCGTTGTTATGATGAAACAACGATAATTCAATAATGACGAAGATTCGAGTTAACGAGGGTCGATTGTAAGGAAGGAAATTTATTGACCCAATAATCTCGGGTACAAGAATAGTTGCCAAGATCCTTAGACAATTTCACAATTTCGAAGGCAGGAACAAGGAACGGATACAGGTACGATTCGTCGCGTTTCCAAGATTCAGGCAAGATTCATCTGCGCGTTTCACGCGCGAGCATCAAGGTAGCCGGTACTATAAATTCTCTACACGGTGTTCTGAAGAATATCAGATCTACGCACGGTAATATATTTCTCGACCCGATGGCAAACGATATTTCCTTTTTTTTTTTTCCCTCCCCTTCCTTCCTCCTCCTCATAGCTGGATTTTTCGTCCAGTCGTTAAATTCGATTTTAAGCAAAATGATTGGAAGCGACCGAAAGAGAAAACAAAAAAAAAAAAAAAAAAGAAAAAAAAAAAAAAAAGAAAAAAAAAAGAAAAAGAAAAAAAAAGCGCGGATGAAACACGCGGACGGGGAAAGATTGGGAAAGAGACAGAGGTTGGGTTAGAGAGTCAGTCGTTGCCGCGATTAATAAATCCCGCGAGCGGCCCGTAACTCTCTCGGCGAGCTATAACTCGAAATAGTTGCCGTGGCTTATCCGGCGTCGATCGGCCGCCGTCACACGATGCGTCGTGACGCCAGCCCACGAACCGCGTCGCCGCCGATTATACCGTTCGTCGGTATACAGACCCGTGTTTTTTTCTCTCCCTTTCCTCTTTTCTCCTCCCTCTCTTCTCTCTTCCTCCTCCTCCTCCTCCTCCTCCTCTTTCCCTTTCCCGTATTTGCATCGACGAGATAAAACCGCTCGAATTGAATCGACGCCGATGGATCCGAAAGATGATTTCTCGTTTTGGAAGTCGAACGGATTTATAGGCGTCCAATTGCGGATTGGATTCGCCGATTGACGAATGGAGGGGTTGAAGTGGGAGTTAAGTGTTTATGGATAATCGAAGAGAGAGAGAGAGAGAATTGAGAATCGAATCGAGCGGTGGACGATGATGTTGTTAATTTCTTCTTGGAAAATTCAAAGCGTGGAGTAGCTATTATCGCTTATTAAGATGTTCGATAATAATAAAATCACTTACTCGTTACCAGGTTTCAAATAGCATCGTTACAGCTATCGTACACAGACTCGTTCAAAAATTGAATCGATCAATGCTAAACGTGACATACAAGCTGAATCTGGTCAATATTTCGTTTATTCCATCATTATCACAACATTCGAATTTTCTAACCTCTTTGCAAATCTGTAAATTCCAATATCGATGCCACAATTTGTCTCGACATTTGTCTTCCGATAAAATTTCATCGTTAAAATCGAATCATCGTGCTACTCACGGCTTACGACGGGCAATAATTTTTTGGAGGTGTCCCAAGAAAGGAAGTAGCGAGAGGAGCCGCGTCGTGTAACAGCGGCTGCACGACTCACACCTGTTGCCGCACGCCAACGCCGCGGCAAAGCGGCACGGAGAGTTCGGTACGCGGCAATCGATTATTTAGCAACAAGCCGCAGAAATTGGAAGGTTAATTTCGCCCGCTTGTTTACGCTCGTCCGCAATTTGATTGCCTACCTCCATACTCCCCCCAACCTTTCCGCCCATCGCCCTCTCTTTGTCCATCCTTCTCCCCATGCCTTTACCTTCCCGCGGTTTATCCTTGTTGTACAGACACGTTCTGCGCACGAACACACGAACGAGGAGGCGATCAAACGGCGACGTGGGTTCACAGGTAGTTGCCTCGTGTCCTTCTTCTCTCAGATTAGCTGCGTCCGGTCTGTCGGTTGATCGATTAAGCCGTTTAATCGATCGATGGTACGAGATGAACTCTCTCTCTCTCTCTCTCTCTCTCTCTCTCTCTCTCTCTCTCTCTCTCTCTTTCTTCTTTCGAGGGGAAAATATTTTCGTTGATGTTTGTATTATTATTATTATTATTATTTTACTATTATTATTAGACTGTGAATATTTATACGAATTTGGAACGTAAGTTGGGGAAGAAAGCAAATCTTTTGTCACTTTGCATAAAAATCTATTATCGTATATTTAATAATATTCGATATTTCCAATCATTTGTTCTTAATTTTATACTCGAAATGTTTTTTAATAATTGTTGCTGGTTTAATTATTTTTTTCTAGATTCGGATAAGTATTCAAATTTATATCAATCTCATTCTCGTAGCTACTTTTATCTCGTTCCCTATTTATTTATTTTTTGAAAATTGTTCGTTTCATTTCGATTCTAGCCGAGGCTCGAAGCGATGCTACGAGAAAGATATCGGTCCATCGATGTCCACAATATATAATCGTAGTCATAATTTAATTGAATAACGAGCCGCGGTGCCGGGGAGATAGGAGCGTACGAAACGTTAATGAAGTTCGACACTTCGATTTAGATTATCGGCCGACAACCGATTGATCGATTACACGCCCGATGAAAACGAACGGGTCGACGAACGCCCGTACGCCAGTTTCGTGTTACCTTTCCTCGTGGAATGTGCGTCTGTCGCTCTATTTTTCAACGCGACCTCGATTACCCAACACCGATCTCGATATCAGCGAAAAAAAAAAAAAAAAAAAAAA